>NC_081411.1:135070449-135370449 GCF_030272615.1 Cryptomeria japonica
TTCTATCAAGGAGCAGTTAGCAGACATATTCACCAAGCCTCTCCCAAAGGCTACCTTTATGTACTTAAGAGGTGAATTAGGCGTATTGCCCCTTCAGGAGATGAACTAAAGGTATATGCTCCACATCAGTCAGGTATTGCATAGTCAATTTTTTTTTAAGATTGATGTGTTGAAGGATGCTACTCCTCACGAGGAGTAGCATAATAGAACAAGGATGCTTGTGCCTCCACTTTGGCATTGTTGTCAAAGGGGGAGGGGGAGAAGAAGTGAAGTGGAGAAGATATCTGTAGAAATTGGGGGAGAAGATGTGAAGCAGAGAGATATCTTTGTATATTGCCATCAATGCCAAAGGGGGAGATTGTTGGCATTATGTGAACCGGTATGAACTGGTATCAGGACATGATGACACTATATGTTGTCATTGATGTCAATATGCTAAAGAAGAGAGAACTGGTATGTTACCAAGAACCGGTATATGTGAGAACCGGTATATGTGCCAAAGTGAAGTGGTAAGTTCGTTCAAGGTGAATCGGTATGTTGGTATGAGAACCGGTACATGGAAGCTTTGTATGACTACCAGTTGGTAGTCTCAACTTCAGGGTTTTTGGTTGAGGTGCTTCAAGCCTATGTGACTCAACCGGTGCCTTTGTGTGATGAGTTAGCATTGTAACAATGAACAGATTGTGTTGCCACATCAACCTTGTGCACGTGAAGAATTTTGCATGAAGGAGATTGTTCCTATCTACCTTAGGAATATGCGAAGTCTATAAACAGTGATAACGTGTGATGGGTTATCAGCCGCCATGAAAGCGGTGGAAAATGAACAATGGAGAATGTCTTGAGATCGTTTCAAGACTGTTGCATTTAATGCAATGTGCTCAATGGTCAGGATTGAACCATTTGAATTGCTTAACCCAACAGGTTTAGGGTTTAGGGTTTATGCTACTGACCTATTTGTTTCCTATAAGGTCTATGTTTTGTTTCTTTCTGAGGTTGTTGGCAAAAGTTGTGTGTGTGTATCCAAGTGAAGAGATACTTGATTCTTGCTAGACTAGAGAAGAGAAGTGATACCTACAGAGTGTAAGTGCAGAAGATGAAGAGAAGCTAAAATGGATCTGCATTGGCATTGAGTGTTGTTATCAGATCATTGTAATACCTGTTGATCTCTAACCACTTCAACAATTGAGAAATCCCTTAACAGGGTAGCTTTAACCGGCTTATTGTAAATCCTTTAATAGGGTGACTCAAACCATTGATTTCTTAAAATCCTCTAACAAGGTAACCTTTGATAGGGTTTAACCCTTAACTGGGTATTCTAGCCATCCCTTAACTAGGTGATCCCTAACAAGATCGGTTCCTAACAGAGCAAACTTCTAAAGAGCTCAAAAATAGCTTGTGGGTATTCATCCCCACAATGGTTTTTCCCAGTTGGGTTTCCACGTGAAAAATCTATGTGTCATGTGTGGTGTTATTCATGTGGTGGATTAAGTGATTGTGTCTAAAGATAAATCATGTTGATCTAAGTTTCTTTATATTATTGATGATAGTTTACCTGTTCATGCACTAGGGTGAAATGGAAATGGAGTACGAGATTGTATGAAAAGATAAGTGTCAACCAGTTAATGCTTGTCTCAGATTATTTTGAGTTTTGCCTATTGTACTCTATTTAAGACTGGTGTTACTATTTGTTTGCCAAAGTGCAGTGTCTGGTGACAAACCAATTTTAGGAATGTGTTTTTGTTTATACTGATTCACCCCCCCTTTCAGTAATGGTTTGGTACTATGCGTTCATCATTTGAGTTATCAGCAATCATGCTTACATCATCATGCAATCACATAGACGACATCACACATTAGACCCTTCGGTGTTACGCATTCATTCTGATAGGGTCACACAATCGCCCTGTCCAGATTGCGCAATTTCCCTTTCTAGTTCATGCATTCGCAAGAAGCTTTTCTTTTTAATTCTACCTCAAATTGGGTTAATCTGGGATCAAATTTATTTTATGATTTTCTTGTAATAGTTTATGGCAAGAAAAGTTCAGTTCAGGATTTTAGGTGCAAGAAGGACGAAACAACAAAGGAGAGAAGCCAAATGCTATCAAAAGGTTCTCTAGGGAGAAAAATTGATACATGATTTGGAAGAACAACTGGCCTTTGATAGATATAATAGCTTAGTTCTTTCTTATCAAGTTAAATATGATCTCATCAATATTGAATGGATGATGAGGGATTTGGCTAAGGCTTCACAATTGGTTGTGTAGATTCCTAATTGGGTTTAGTTTTCTTTTATTTTTTTTTAATTTTTAACTTCTTGTTGTTTGCTTTCTGTCATGCAATCGACCTATTAGTGCTACGCAATCGACCAGATATCATCATGTATTCAGTCTATCAAGTTTACGCATTCGCTCTGTCAGATTCACACATTCGGTCTGTAAGTATCACGCGATCGCATAGGTAAAGTCACGCAATCGCCTCTGTCAAGTTTTGAGTTTCTGATAGTTTGGTTTTACTACTAATCTTTTGTTTACAGCCTGTGGTAGATTCAAAGAGAGGATTAGATTAGTATTTTTTGTATGCACACTTTACACTTCATTTTTGGTGCTTAAAATCAACAATAGTTAAAATGGACATGCATGGATAATCTCACACTTCGTTATTGGTGCTTAAAATGAACATGGGCTAAAATTGACATGCATGTATCTCACACTTGGTTTTTGGTGCTTAAAATCAATAATAGTTAAAATGGACATGCATGGATAATCTCAAACTTCGTTATTGTTCCTTAAAATGAACATAGGCTAAAATTGACATGCATGTATCTCACACTTGGTTTTTGGTGCTTAAAATTAACAAATGGTAAAAAATTGACATGTATGCCTTCATATTTCGATTTGGTGTTTAAAATAGACATGCACATGCGTATCTTACACCTAAATTTGGGATATAAAATGAACGTGAATCAGGCTGAATTAGATTAAATCATTTGTCTTGATCTTAAGGTAAAGAATTTTTATTGTGTCTGGGGTGGACCTACTGTTGCACTAACTGACTTTCCACCTGCCTTCGGGGTCTTGGGAGAAAGAAGGAAGGTGACAATGACATCTAGATTTTCTTTATTCTACATAGTGAGGGGTATCTTTGACTAGGGATTTCATCACCCCACAAAGGTACTTCAAATTGGGATGCATTGGGGATATCATCTCTCCTAGCGTACTCTCGAGTGAGTTTTTCGAGCCGCTATATAAATATACTGGTCAGGTGGCTAGAGTGTTGAGTGAATTTGATGTATGTGGGGGCCTTCCCTACATTGATAAGCTCAATTAAAGTCTTAAGTGGCTTGCTCTGAGAATCCATCATTGGATCGGGAGCCCTCGAAACCTAATACTATGAACCAATTTAGTTGCCAAAAATCCTACATTCAATGATTATGAGAGTGTGGATCATACCCCATAGATACCCTTCATGTACCTTACACTATGATATAGGAATCCCTCGGCTATAAGATCTTTCTTTGGATCTTCAGGGTAAGAGAGACTGGCATGCCCGAGAAGTGTGTGTCGTGAAGTGGAGCCAATGCTACTAGACTCTCTATCTGTTCATTTTGTCTTGGTATTTTATTGTAAGGGCCTCACTTGAATGGTTTCCACTATCCAGCCTAAGATTGTATTTCATGTTTCTTTATGTATCGTTGTGCTAGACTAGTATTGAGTCAGTCCCTTGGGCTATTTCAGGCCCTATCCCACGTATCTCTAAATTTTCTGAGATTGTATGAAAATTGAGTCAGTTAGCTATACATACCTACCATTCTCAGATTTGGAAAACTACAAAACATTATCCCACACATGAAGTTACAGAAAACAAAGTCCATTTTAAAATTGAAACTCAAAAGTCCTACATACTTGTGACCCTAGGTAGTCTTTTCCATAGTCTTTTGCATAGTCCCACTTACGTCCTCATTATCGTCCATAGTCTTTTGCATAGTCTCACGTACATCCTCATTATCGTCTATATTCTTTTGCATAGTCCCACTTACGTCATCATTATCATCCCCAGTCTTTTGCATTATCATCCATTATTAAGTTACATAGTCCTACATTATCATATACATCGCCATCTAGGCCTCATATACATCTTCATCTAGACCTCATATATGTCTAATTCCATTATCGGTTATAGGTTCATAGCATGTGCCTTCATGGGTCTCCCAGGTGATGATTTGCTCCCCTTCGAGCAAACTAATCTAGTTCCAAACAGTGGTCAACAAGAAATCAGTGATGGTCTAGCTAATTTAGCTTGGGATTTAAGAAGAAGTGCACCTCAATATATAGGAGTCATACACAAGATAAACATTGAGTCTAGGATTTCCCGTAGAATTAATAGAGAGATTCAGGCTGAACAACTTTGTCAACAAATGGAAAGACTTTCATTAGAGAAATCTAGAAATGCTCAAAACATCTCACATCAAAATCCTCAATAGAGAGTCTAGTATAGCCTTGCATATTTCATATTTTCACCATACAGTCTAGTATTAGGTCATCGTCTTGCATAGAACAACCCTCATATAAGCAATTTTAGATGCCCATCACAAGGTCACAAAAAGTTAAAGGAATAATGGACTTGAACAACACATAGTCTAGAAACCCTACTTTGAATATGGACATGTCAACAGGTCAACACTCAGGTACACAGACAATGTCCACCATAAATGAATTACAACAACATTTGACAAAGGAAGAAATTGAGTCTGCACAACAAGACCCACATGTCCTCATGATCCTAGATGCACTTATACATAGAGATAGGGACAAGTATCTTTCGTTGTTAATACAAAATGTGGCAAAACTACCTGAGGATTTTGATGTCACAAAGATTTTACCACCAGGAAAAACTCTAGGTCAAGATAATAGTCAAACACCACCCTTGACACAAATACAAGCAACAAACTCTAGTTTTCCTCAAAACGTACCTATCCAAACAAATGTCAACACAAATGCAAAATTTCAAAGAAGTGTGTCATCCTCAACAATCTATACTAGTGTACCATCACAGAGCATACTGATAATATCAAGCAGCTCAACACCTATTCAAACACAAGCAACAAGTGCAACCCAACCTCCAGTTTCTTATTATATAGGATCCACATATAGTTATCAAAATGTAAATCTAGGTCTTGCCAATACAACAAGTACAACTCAACCAAACAAGGGTTCACATATCAACTATTTCACAGTACCTAGCGGAACGCACAACACACAAGGTTATAATATTGGTACCTTCCAACAACCTCCTAGTTATGCAACCATGAATCCTTTTGTGGGCCATACAGAAACACAAGGTCTACCTTTGACACAAATGGATGTTCTGACACAACCAATACAAAATTTGCAACAACAAATGACAACCATGCAAACTAGTAATGATAAGAAAAGCTACACAATGCAGGATTTACGTCCTTATCCATTTGATCACACATTGTACATGCTTCCTTTCCCACAACATTTTGAAACACCCAAATTTGATAGATATTGAGGGAAGGGTGATCCTAGAGATCATATCAGAGAATTTATTACAGCATGTATAGAAGTCACCTTATAAGATAATTATCTAATGAGACTATTTCCTAAAATTCTAGGAGGTCTGACTGTAGAGTGGTTTTCACATTTACCACCAACCATCACATCATGGGGACAATTAGCTGAACAATTTATTGCAAACTTCTCGCACAACATTGACACCCCGGTTACATTGATGGACTTGTGTGTCGCTAAACAATATGAGAATGAGACATTTGCATCCTTCATACAATGACAGAGGGCTCTCTATAGGAGGTGCAAAATAGTTATCCCAAAAATAGAGCAAGTGGATATGTTCACAGACAACTTGATTCCCAAGATGAAATATCCGATACAAATGCAATGTTTAACCACATTCAAAAAAATCACAGAAAAAGCTCTCAAATGTGAGAAGGGACTAGTAGAACAAGGTCTTATTAAGTATGGAAACACCAACAACAATGACAAATCTAATTTTTGGTCAAAAAACAAAAAATGTGACCAATGATGGTATTGTAGACGCCATAACGATAAACAAAACTCAACCCATTTTATCTTTGGGAATGAGTCAATCAACAAATCCACATATAGGGAATAACACAACATCAGCAAATGTAAATGCTACATAAAACACGAACACAAGATACCCCAGGGTAAATGCTCCAAGGAGAAATTATACACCCCTAGGAGAACCTATTGAGTTAGCGCTCAAAAAGTTAATACAGACAAACATGATCACTTTACCCAACGTAAGAGTGTATGAACCAGGTCCTTTCAAACCCACATGGTGGAATGATAATGATTTCTTTGATTATCATCGGACTAAAGGTCACAAAACAGCCAGTTGCTATAAATTAAAAAACTTGGTCCAAGATATGATAGACCAAGGAGACATCACAATCGACACTGATAAAACTTCAGCAAACACAAATCATATGATTTTTAAGGATCCTTTTGTTAAGGATGACAAAGGGAAAGCTACCACATCAGGTACCTAAGACAATACAACTAACTACACAAAGGTCTCATACGACTACACTATTCATGCCATTAGCTCAAGAGACATAGCAAATAATGATTCACAAGAAATACTTGATCAAGATGAGGAAAACCAAGATACTCACATAGATGATAACCAAATTTGCATGATATCGGAGGCACCAAAGTACGATGATGATAGAAATCTTTGTCTCAGAGACTGGGGGCATGATCAACCATTTCACTCAAGTTGGTTTGAAGATGAACTCATAGAACATATCATGGATGTCAAACATACACTTAAAAACTATGAAGAAGGATTTAACATAAATCTTGGTACAACAGCTTATGATATAGAAAAATCTTGTAAGTCAAATGATATAGTCGCTACAATCACCATAACCCCTAGGGATAGAGACTGTGTTGTGGTTACTTGCAGATCAAAGATAACTTTACAAGGGATACCACCAAATCATCCACCAGCAGTAGGGACTTACAACATTGTTGAACTTAAGAAAACTTCAATACAGATATCACTATTCGAACTTTTGCATATTTCACCCACTCACAGAGCTATACTAGATAAAGCACTTCAAGATTCAGTAGTGGAAAGTGATATAGATGAAAATTCCTTCCAATCTATGGTAGGGAATTTGACACAAGGTACATGTATTACATTCACAAAACAAGATATTCCTCCTCATAGACTGCTTCATAATGACCCACTACATCTAGAAGCTTACGTTCATAAGAGAAGAATCAGAAGAGTACTCATAGATGGAGGAGCTGGTTTGAACATTTGTACCTTAAAACTAGTTAAGGCACTAGGATATTCTGAACCTCACATTGACTCTTCCAAGAGGATATAAATAAAGGCATACAATGATGAAGAACATCCATCAAAAGGCATTGTAACATTACCAATACAAGTTGGACCCATAACAATAGAGATCACTTTTCAAGTCTTGGATAGAGAACTGGGATATAACATGTTATTGGGTCACCCATGGATCCACACCATGCAAGCAATACCATCCAAATTTCATCAGTGTGTAAAATTCCCATACAATGGTATTGAAATCACCATAAGGGGTGATCCAAATCCCTTCCAATATTGCAATCACTTGAAAGAAGGTGTGGATAATTAGGTACCTATCAATCAAGTAGCACCTCTCACTACACAACTGGAGGCATTAAAAATCACAAAAACAAAACAGGATATGCCTACAACATCCTCCTTACAGATAAAAGAAATGGGTTGTGGAGAGTATTCTATTGCAAATACTTTGAGTGGGAAACAATTGTTTCTCTCTCCTAAGTCTTTTGGGAAACCTCACAATACAGTACATAAATGAGACAAAGGAAAAGAAATTGCCCGATACACAGACTCATGCTCTTTCATTAGATGGGGTGACTTATAAGACAAATCCCTGAATGAATATATTAATCATTGGATATATAGAGAAGAAGATCATATGACAATACCCAGAATATACATAGATTAGTATGGAAATGGATTCAAAATCCTCCAAAGACATGGATATGATGGTACCACAGGCCTGGGGATACAACAACAAGGAAGGCTAGAACCTATTGTTCCTAACGATAATCCAGGGAATCAAGGACTGGGATATAATCATGTACAACATATCATAGAAGCAAGATAGCATACCCTTGATATACTAAATTGACCAAGAAAATCGTCAGACTACATATCACAAAGGGATTTGTCTACGCAAGCACTTCCATCTTCATCGCAAACAAGTAATCAGGTACCCACATCACCTAGTGCAGAATCAAATGGAGAAGGCATGAGACAACTATTGCAAGAACCTACCACTGAGTTACAAAATGATGTAGTTATGGACACAACAATAGAGGCTAATGTAGCAATAGATGCAGGTTTACCACCACCACTTGAATCTCATCCATATTTGTTGTCACTACTTCTACCATGAGAAACTACTCAGGCTCAACCAAATGAAACAGATGAAGAAAGACTGCAAAGACCTATACCAGGCTTGAGAAGGGTAACTAATATGCATAGAAGACCAGTCAATCTAAACCAGGATTAGAGGCAAGAACAAGAAGAAATAAGTGATGATATCTCACATGATGAAACATATATGGAAAGTGAGATAGACTCTCATGACTATGAATTCTTATCACTACATGATTCTAGCCCACCAGAAAGTGTAATATTAAGGTATCAAATAAAGCCTATACAAAATAAAAATACACAAAGCCATTCAAACAATCAAGTCCTCATGTTATCAGAGTCTACTAAAGAAGGGAGTAATGACTTACCCCTTGTACAGTCACACTTGATTTATTGTGGGAAAGAAGGAAAACCAACACTGGACTAGTTTGAAAATGACGAAGCAATTTTAGAATTTCTCAGAGTTAGAGAGGGATTTCCACAAGGAGATCACAAAGCAGGGTTTGTTGTAGACTTGAATAGAACAACATACTTTGGAGAAGAAAGTTCTTCTACACCAGAAGATAAAGATCAAATCACCCATAATGGCAAGAGTAACTTGGGTAATCTCCCTATGGAAAGAGAAAGTTCAACATTGCTTATAGAGGAAACAGAAGAAGTAAACATAGCAGAAAGGGGAGGTTGTACATAACATCCATCTGGCAAAATCACTAAGCAAAGAAGAAAAAGATAGATTCATTCATTTCTTCAAGCAAAGACCTATCAACTTTTCTTGGTCTTATTCAGATATGCCAGGCTTGAGTTAGTATTGCATCATTTACCTCTAATACCAGGAGTCAAACCTTACAAGCAAAAATTGAGAAAAATGCATCCAAGTATTGGATTACTAGTTAAGATAGAACTACAAAATTGGTTGGATGTAGGCTTCATAAGACCTATTGATTACACAGAATGGATATCCAACTTGGTACCTGTGACTAAGCCCACAGGAGGAATAAGAATATGTACTGATTTTCAGGACCTAAATAAAGCTTGTCATAAAGATGACTTCCCACTGCCGAATATTGATATGATAGTTGACCTAACAACTGGAAAAGAAATGTTATCCTTAATGGATGGTTTCTCAGGATATAACTAGATTAAAATTGCACCAAAAGATCAACATAAAATGACCTTTACATGCCCATGGGGAACATACTATTGGAATGTGACACCATTTGGTCTTAAAAATGATGGATCAACATACCAAAGAGCTATGACAACATTGTTTCATGACATGATCCACAACATAATGGAAGATTATGTGGATGACATATTGGCCAAATCACAAACAAGAGAAAGCCACCTCACAGTCCTTGCATAGATATTTTATCAGTTGGAGAAATATAATGTCAGATTAAACCCAAAGAAGTGTGTGTTTGATGTAACAGCAGGTAAACTGTTAGGGTTCATAGTATCAAACAGAGGAATTCAAGTAGACCCTACCAAGGTCAAAGAAATAATTAATATGCCACCTCTGTCAACACTTAAACAACTCAAAGGGTTACAAGGAAGACTGCAATCCATAAGGAGATTCATAGCACGGTTGGCAGATAAGTGCCACCCATTCCACCATTTACTTAGGAAAGGAGTTACTTTTAAATGGACAGAACAATGCCAGGAAGCCTTCCAAGCTTTGAAAGATTATCTTGTAAACACACCAGTGTTAGTAGTACCTACTCCAGGAAGACCTCTATTATTATACATATCAGTAACAAACTCAGCTCTAGGAGGTCTGCTGGCATAGCATGACAACAAAGGAAAAGAAAGAGCCATTTATTATATAAGTAGGACTCTGATAGGCTATGAGCTTAATTATACCCCTATAGAACAAGCATGCTTGGCAGTAATCTTTGCATCCCAAAAGCTCACTCATTACATGCTAAGTCATAAGGTACAACTCATTACACACTTTGATCCACTCAACTACCTATTGAGCAAAGCAACACTGACTGGGCGATTGCCTAAGTGGGTTATGATCTTGAGTGAGTTTGACATAGAGTACATAGACAGAAAGGCCATTAAAGGACAAATCATAGCAGATCAGTTAGCAGAGGCTCCTTTACAAGACAATCATCCATTACTCATAGACTTTCTAGATGAATCAATGTTTACATTAACAACATCCCTAATGTGGAAATTATAATTTGATGGGTCATATACAAGTCATGGGTCTGGAGCAGGGATTCTTTTCATTACTCCTCAAGGGGATTCTATACCTAAATCATTTAGGATAAATTTTCCATGCACAAACAATATAGATGAATATGAAGCTCTCCTCATAGGACTTCATATAGCTATACAATGGAGAATACAAGAATTATAGGTCAATGATGATTACAACACGAAGGATGACAAACTCATGCCTTATAAGAAGCTAGTGGAAGATTACAAAGAGCACTTCAGCAAAATCACCTTTGAACAAATCCCAAGGATACAAAATAAGGCAGCAGATGCAATGGCTACCCTAGGATCTCTGATCAATATGCCTACTAATGAAACTTAGTATGAGTTTATCATAGAATAGTTGATGATATCGGCTTATGAGACTCCTTCAACAGAACATGTGTTTACAATTGTAGGTCCAAAATCACCTTGGTACAATGAAATATATACATATTTACATACTCAATACATGTCACCAGATTTGTCTAGGAATCAAAAGAAGACATTTATTCGTCAGGCATCTAGATACACCATTATAGCTGATACTTTGTATAGAAAGGGCTTTGATGGAACTCTTCTCTGATGTCTTCATGAGAATGAAGCACACCTTGCCTTAAAAGAAGTCCATGATGGGATTTGTGGGGCTCACCAAAGCGGTCCACCATTGTCAAAGAAATTGTTGAGAATGGGTTATTACTGGCCAACCATGGAAAAGGACACTTACAAATATGTATAAAAGTGTAAACAATGCCAAATGCATGGAGACCTCATTCATGCAGCAGCACAAGATCTTCAACCCATCACATCACCATGGCCATTCTCACAATGGGGATTAGATCTAGTAGGTAAAATCAACCCTACTTCTTCCAATGGACACAAGTTCATATTAACAGCCACTGAATACTTTACCAAATGGGTTGAGGCAATTCCTCTCACATACACTACTGGAAAGAAGATATCAAAATTCATGCTCAACTACATTATATGCAGATACAAAGTTCCAATGTGCTTCGTAACAGATAATGGATGTCCATTTAAGAACCAAGAAGTGAAGGAATTATGTGATAAGTTTCACATACAACAAAGATTTGCCACACCATACTACCCACAAAGCAACGGACAAGAAGAGGCTACAAATAAAACAATATTGAAAATTCTTAAGAAAGTTGTCACTGATACAAGAAAGGACTGGCATCTCTAGTTAAATCCTGCTCTTTGGGATTACAAGATAGGAGTGCACACACCTATAGGAGCAACACCATATTCCTTGGTCTATGGTAGCGAAGCAATACTCTCCATTGAAATAGAAATACCATCTCTCAGAGTTTCTTTATAGAACATCATATCGGAAGAAGACTATAGGGTAACAAGGTTACAAGAATTCAAAAATCTTGATGAAAAAAGACAAACAACATTCAACCATCTACAAGGCTATCAAAACAGACTGAGACAGAGTTATAATAAAAGAGTCCACCCATGAGATTTTGAAGTGGGAGATCTAGTCCTTAAAGAGAATCAAAGGAATCTAGTAGAATGAGAAAAGCCAGGGAAATTCAAACCGAACTGGCTAGGTCCTTTCATCATAACAAGGGTTATAGGTAATGGAGCATATAATTTGGCTACCATGGAGGGAGATCCATTGTCTGACCCTATGAACAACATGCATCTTAAGTGATATTATACCTAAGGGCTATGCAGTTTAGGCTTTACTTTCAGCATTGCATATCATATCATTCATAACATTGCATTACATATAGTTTCTTTTTCAAATGGACCGCATCCTCAAAATTTTTGCATTACATTTAGTTTCTTTTTTTCAAATGCATCGCATTATCAAAAATGTCACCAATTACATATAGAAGCATCAATAAAACAAGGCAACTGTTTAGGTTTATCATTTGTTTGCATTCAAGAGAAACAAAGGTCATCTCCTTTCTTAGATATTCAGACATGAAATCTATGAGGTCCTAAGGTCATTCATTGTCAACATTACCCTGCGACGACGCTTTACTTATGGTTGGGTAGTGATTTCACTATTTGAGACTTGTTAAACCCAAAATCTATCAATTGCTATATCTCAAACATAATAAATCTCTAATTCATTCTAAACACCTAGTTGATCATATGACTAGTGAAAAATCTAAAATTCTACTTCAGCACCACTGTAATTGTCACACCCAAGTTGGTTTCATTACTTACAAGTCAAGGCAAGAAAATAAAAAGAAAAAGAGTTATGCCAAATATCTATCTCAAGGCAAAAGAACAATGATATATAATTGAAATAACATGCATGCAAGTGCGACAAAAAGCTTTACTATGGGAGCATGCAAGTAACTCCATTAGGGCTATGAATGCCTACTGGCAATGGAGCAATATTTGAGAAATTATAGTCTATAACCTCTTTGGATCTCTCAAGGCTTGCTAGCAGCGAGGCTCTATTCGGGATTCTTTTGAAGTCAGAATTATCCATGTAACTAAGTCATATAGGATGCTAAGGATCTTTAGTTAACACAAGAGTAGGAATTAACACATCTACACACACATGGGCAAAAGAAGATCAAATTTTTAAGAACCAATGGGGAAGTTTTTCGTGCCTCCATTTGTAAATCCTAGCCACTAAGTGTGTTGATTTGAATGTTCCAAGGGACCTTAGGGATCGAGTGACTGCTTATCTTTGAAATGTTTGGCACCTCTATTTTCAATGGGTGTATTACAAATGCTAAAACAAACACAGTCAACCTTGTTCAAAAAGAAAATGCATCTTCATCATGCATATTGCATTCACTTAGGTCATGTCAAAAATTCATTGTCTCCACATGCATTTTGCAGATCATCATGTCATACAAGTCTGTACATTGGGGGCATAGCTGAAAAAATACCAAAAACATCCATATACTGCCCTGAAAAAATCAACCAAAAACATCCGCAAAATGTCCTGAAAAAATCAATCAAAAACATTCAAATATCAATCTACATAATCCAAAAACATTGAAAAAGCTCTTGGAAAAGAACTAAAAATAACAAATCAATCAACTAGAAAACTTGGAATAAAATGTCTTGTGAGAAACAAATACCCTAGCAGATATCCAACAAACACTTTGCACGAAGTTAACAAAGGATACAACTATCTAGTCAAACATCTGCAATCAACTAATCAAAATGTCTTATCAATCGTATCATATCCATATCAAAGTGATCATTATCTTGTCTTAAACAGAAGAGTATACACTTGAAATCAGACAGGTTAGCCTTAAACATGGTCTACAACTTTCTAAGATCAGACATTATCAACCATCACATCAAGCAACTGAGAATGAAGGCACAAGGTCAGTATAGCTACTGAATTTTGTCTGGGTCAGTCTTTATCTTTTATCATTTGGCGACAGATTATGTTCCTATGCTACTCAAAAATGTCTACAAGTGACTAGAGGAGCTATGATGGACATTATCTTTTTCTTTGTTTGTTGTTTGTGGTGTGAGCCGATGAAATTCTAGGGAAATTTCTCTAGTGTGTGTCTATGATAAGAGCCTTCACATTAAGGTGAAATCGCCACACATACCTCGACCCCTAGTGTAATTACCAAAATGGAGGGTTCACTCCTTCTCTGCTACGTGTTTGTTTCTACAATGAGATATCTTTGCATCTTGGTTCCTTATACCCTGATGTGCTAAGCTTCATTGTTCAAATGATAAGGCTCAGTGATGAATATATATTGACACAATAAAATATGTGACACAAGTTTGTGATTCATTCAATTTCATTCTCATTCTCATCTCATTTGCTTATTGATAGTTTGTTGATTTCTCATCTTCTATCTAAATCACATTCTTTCTAATATTCTTTCTATCATCAATTTCTCTCTCCATCATCTAACTAACATTTCTTCAAGGTGTATCTGAGTTAAATTTGGTTCAACCATTATCATACTAAAAACATTCGTTATAGATTCATTTACATTCATATAGATTCATTTACATTCACATAGATTCATTTGCATTCATTATAGATTCATTTGCATTCATTATAGATTCCATTAAGCATTAATAAGAGATTTGATTGCATTCACATAGATTTCATTTGCATCGTTAGTCCATACATGTACTACCATTGTATTTTTACAATCATATAGAATCAAATAGATATGCATCACAAAACTCATAGCATCATACATGAAAAGAAAAACATAAATAGATCACTATCAAAACCCGCATATCGTATATATTCAACCTCAAAAATGATAATGTGTGTGAATACAATAAATAAGCCCGAAGGCTCAGATAACATGCTCAACCAACACTGCCTCTGGCAGCAGGTGGATCCTGTCCACTAGATCCTACCCCAAGATGTTGAGGTGGTCCCATAACACCACCACTGCTAGTCTGTCATGAAGTAGATCTACTCAATCTCCTCCCCATGAACTCACTAAAGCTAGGCTCTCTCTGACCCTCAGGGATGGCTCTCTCATATGCCTATCTATAATAAATATCCTCCTATGCAGTAGTGAAGTATCTCTCTACCTAGTCACGTGCATCGGTACCTGCTCTAAAAAGCCGATCAAAGGCATCCATAGTGATCTAACATCTCCGCACTGCCTCATCTCTCTCCCTCTGAAGATGGTTTCTCTTAGCATCAAGGGCACCATAATCTACACGGTAGGTCTCCCGCTTGACATCTCATCTAGCGACCTCATCCTCCAAACTCTAGACCCACGCTCTAAGAGTTTGTGGATCATCCTCATCACCCACATGCTCTCTCCCACCATCTGCGACAAGAGCATCCTCCAACTCCATCATATCATCATCATCTCCATCCTCACTGCTCGATGACTCCAAAGAATCATCGCTACCCTCACTACTAATAGACTCGGTGTCTCCACCAATGTCTACATCCTCATCTCCCTCTCCTCCCTCATCTCCACCACCTCCACCCTCAGCTCCACCCTCTCCTCCTCTGGCTCCCTCCCCTGCATTTATCCTCAACCGCTGCCTAAGATGTCAAATCTGCTGTGATGTAATGGGAACATCAGGATCAATAAGTGGCACTAGCCTGTGCCTAGAGAAGCACGTGTCATACTTCACTGTCATCCCTAGATCCACTATACCTCTACCCCAACCCTAGAGAAATGGTTGTAGAGCATCAAACTCGGTAGAAGCAACATGAGGCTATATACACACACCCCAATCAGAAACCTCATGAGAAACATGAGCAAAGTAAGCAGTAACTATAGGTGTCACCTGTACCTCACCGAACTGTCTCAGAACCCACCCTAGAAGATGCATCTCAATGATCCAATGGGTCTCAAAAGTCCTACCAATAAGATATCTCTATTGTTGGCAGAAAGGCAAGTGCACTGCATCATCTGGCCAATCGGGGCAATCTAAGTACAGTCTCCAAATGAAATGCTGCAATATGTCCAACTGATGTCTCCAATACAAGGTGTTACCTAAACCCCTGTGTCTGATACCTGTTGTGTACCTGAAAGCATAAGGCTCACCAAGCTGCAAATCTACGTGAATGATAGGTCTAGCAATAGAAATGTGCTCCCATGCCCATGTCTGAAGAAAAGTAACACCACAACTGATAGAACGGTATCCAAGGTACACAATGCCATGCATCTGATAGTATAACATGGTTAGAAGACAAGGACCCCAAGTATATAATTGACGATGAACAATCATATCATGGAGCACTTTGCCCCATCCAACTGGAAACCCATGACCTTGTCTGTCAGGTATCAGTAAACCACCTACAACACCGCATAGTACAATGGTCAGGTCATCATAGTCTAATCAGGCCTAAGGGATGTCATAATGACCACTGATCTGTAAGTCCTATATCTCACACTCGAAAAGTGCACATAGTCCAGCAATGCCATCATCATGGTCATATACAACTCTCTCACCATGAATCAAAATATGCAGTATATGCCATACATTCTCTAAGGTAATCGATGCCTCACCAGTCGCAAGATGAAAAGAACAAGTCTCAGAGTGCCACCGCTCTATCAAAGCTGTAATCATGGCCTTGTTGGCCGTAACCTCTGGCAAGTGTAAAACATGATATAGACCAAGCTATCGGATATGCTCGATTTCCTCATCCGGTAAGTCCACACGAAGATCCAATCCACTAGGTTTGCTCTGTCGGTAGTATAACACCCCAAGGTTCTCCTGCAGTGAGAAAATGTTCAAAATATCAGATATCAGATCTCAAAAAACTTAAATATTTTCAAATGCATGACAAAAAATTACACATACAACGAATGCGTAATAGTTGTGACTAATGCGTAACAATACACACTCTTGCGTGATGATATACATGAATGCGGCATGTTTAATACTAATGTGTAACGCTTATGACACATGCATAGCATTTAGAATGTTTGTGGTACAGTTAACACTAATGCGTAAAAATCGACAAGCGATTGCGTGACACAATGCAAAAATTGATCATGATTTTTTTTTTGAAAAACAAGCATAAAACAGGCAAAAATCAAGAAAAATATGGAAAAATACCATGCCACCAGTCCTAGAAGGTCTCTGATATAAACGTACTCAATCAAACAGATGCAATTGAGCTCTATAACTAGCCATGATGATCAAATACATAGTTAAAAGCACAAAAAAATGCAGAGAAAACCAAGAAATAACCAAGGTGCAAATGAGCAAATGAAAACCTAAAAATCTCTATTTCTAGCTCAAAATTAGGGTTTTTTGACACCGCAATGCTTGTGGTCCCTGCCAGCTTCAACCACCTCGTAGCCTACTCAAATGATCTTGAAATCACATGGAATTTCACATGCTTGCTCGTTACGCAATTATCAAAAACATGGTCTCAATTTTGGAATTTTTCGACCACATTTTCCGAGGGGGCATATTTACACTATACAGTAGTACCAAGGCATACTGGAGCAAAATTTTTCATTTTCTTTGAAACAATGTCATTTCAATATTGTCTCAAAGAGGGGCAAATGTAGACACCTAAAAATGTCTCATTGATCATGTACTAATTATTCCTCTAATTGATTAAATAATTCTTTAATTATTTAATTAAGTTAATTTAATCAACCTTATTCTTCTAATTTCATCTTTTCTCATCATCTTACTAATTATTCTATTTTCCTCTTCTGTCATCATTTAATCATTTTAAACAGTTTCTAAATATTAATTAAATGTTTATTATTTAATTAATTCTAAATAATTCCCCAATTTAAATAATCTTTATTATTTAAATAAATTACTAATTATCCAATTTCTATCTCTAATCATCTAATCATTCAACCCTTTTCTAAATATTAATTAAATATTTATTATTTAATTAATTATGATTTAATCCTTTAATTTAAATAATCTTTATTATTTAATTCAATTCAATTTCTAAATAATTAAATAGTTTCTTTAAATTATTTAATTAACTAATTAATTCTCCATTTCTAAATACCCAAATTCTAATTTCATTTAATTTCATATTCTTCTAATTCTTCCAAATTCAATTACATGTGCATGATTTCAAAACCAAATTCAAAATCAAAGTCAAGTTCTAAATATATTCAAATGCTAAATTGAATTAAATAAATTCAATTATTTGAATAAATCTCATGCAAAGATTAAATTGAAAATCTAAGTTAAAGTGCTTGCACATGCTAAATTAATTAATTAAATCATTTATCTCTCCAATCTCTATTTCCATCTTTTAGTTAGGTTTTTCTAAATTAAGCTTTCTTTGTCATCCTCTTTATTTCCTCCAATCATTCTTTTTCTTCCTTCAGTTAGTTTTTTCTCAATCAGTTAACTCTTTTAATCTATTCAATCTATTGAGTTTCACTCCTACAATGAACAGTTCAACTATCAATTTTCATGACAGCTCACTTGAGTTCCACCTCTTGATCAATATGTTCCACCTTTCAATCAATCTTCTCCAAAAATCTATAAATTAAGTATTCAATCTCCATTCTCAACAATCATGAACTTTGAATCTTTGTGTCACTTGCAGGTTACTAGCGCAATATCTGAGAGTCATCATACCACAGAGAGGAGAAGAGCAATGGAGGCCATATGCAATCTTGGAATACGGAGTTTTATTGAATGATTTTAATTCCTATTTGCTAGAGTTTTAGTAGGTGATTTCCCTTTGTTTCTAATTGATATTTGAATAAGATGAATTTTACATGTGACATAAAATTCGGTGGAAGAGAAGACTGTCAACCGATAGTGAGATATTTCATCAAGAGTTGTAGAATTCATTTGCAACAAGAAGCCTTAAGTGTATCTAAATTGTATTTCAATATACATCGCAAGTTGAAGCTTGGTAAAGGGGTTGGTTCTCCTTGTGTTGGTGCCCTAAATCTTTGTAATTCAGTGTGCTACCTATGAGGATAGATTGGAGCAATATTCGACAGCAGCTATTCCTACCGAGATTTTTCCCATATTGGGCTTTCCTCATACATCCGGTGTTGTGAGTTGCATTTATGTGATTGATCTCTTTGGCTTTCCTTCATGCTTTACCAGTTTAATTTTTTAATTGCTTAAGTTAGTAACATGCATTCTGGAGTTGTTTTCGAAGGTCAAAAAGTTTAGTAACCATCGATTCACCCCGCTGTCAGTGGTGATCTATGTTCAACAATTACCTATTTGACACCAAACTATGACTACTTGATCATGAATGTCGAAACTCTGTATGTTGAACCTGTTACTCTCGAACCACGATATGTAGTCCAGTGTGAAGTAGAAGATGGTTCTAGTGGTAGGTCTATTGGGTTAGATCCCCTAAATACTAACATAAACTTCAATAATCATGTTCCAACTCTTCTTGATCTCAAGAATATTATGCAAGGTATTCTTCTAGAACTCGACTTGTTGATTCGAGGTTGTGATAACAATACCATGAATTCCCTTGAACCTATTGAATATTTATCCCTGGTACATCTTGAGCTTATTGACTGTACTCTCCAAGATCAACCTTTGAATTTACCTACATTTGCCAATGACTATACATTATCCTTCTATCTTAATGTAGTTGAACAAATGGACTCTCCCAACAATGAAAAAGTGAGAACATGATAGCACCAAATGTCGAGTATCTTAGTCGCAAAAAATCAAAAAAAGAAAAACAAGACTTTTGATGGCTAAAACCACATTGTGGCAGTGTTAGAATAAAAAATAGTAAAAAATAAAGGATGTACCTAATGGTGAAAACCTCTCTGAGGTGCCCAAAGGTGAGGTAGTTGACATTTTGCCTGATCACTTTCAAGAGATATCATCAGTGCTAATTGAACCTATGCAACCAATAAACATTGGAATAGAATAAGCTCAACACACCATACATGTAGCTCAATCCTTGCCAGACACAGAACTAAAATAATTTATTGATTTCTTCATGGAAAAGAAGATCAATTTTGCATGGACATATACTAATATGCCAGGTCTAGATCTTGACCTCATAATGCATCATCTTTCTATCACTCCCGAAGTTATACCTGTTAAGAAAAAACTCCAAAAAAATGTATCCTCATATTGCATTACTTGTTAAGGTTGAGATATAAAAATTACTAAAAGATGGATTCATCAGAGCAATTGATTATGTTGAATGGATATCTAATATTGTACCTATTTCCAAACCTAACAAATCAATACGTGTTTGCATAGATTTCAGAGATTTAAACAAAGCTTGTCCAAAAGATGATTTTCGATTGCCCAACATAGACATGATTGTGCACATGACTACTGGCTATGAAATATATTCTTTAATGGATTGTTTTTTTTGGATACAATTAGATCAAAATTGCACCTGAGGATCAAGAGAAAACAACATTCACCTATGCATGGGGAACCTTCAATTGGAATGTAATGCCCTTTAGTTTAGAGAATGCGAGTGCTACTTATCAAAGAGCTGTAACAAAAAAGTTTCATGATATGATGCACAAAAACATGGAGGATTATGTTGATGATACTCTAGTTAAATCTATGAAAAGATAAACACATCTATCAGAACTAGGTCCAATATTAGACGTGATGGAAAAATTCAAACTCAGATTGAATCCTAAGAAATGTGCATTTGGGGTTACATCTGGTAAGCTCCTAGGATATATTGTTTCAATGAAAGGAATTGAAGTAGATCCAGAAAAAGTTAAGGCTATCATGGAAATGCCACCTCCAAAGAATGTTAGTCAAATGAGAAGTTTACAAGGGTGGCTCCAATCAATAAGACGCTTTATTTCTTAGCTAGAAGATAAGGCTCAACTATTCACAAAGGCATTATGGAAAGGAGTTACATAAAACTAGGATAAATATTGTGAACATAATCTAAAGTAAATCAAAGAATATATTTCTAATCCACCTATATTGATGCCACCAATTCAAGGCAAGCCCTTGATTCTCTACATATTAGCTATTGATACATCATTGGGGGCACTTTTGGCACAACAGGATGAGAATAAAAAGGAAAGAGCTATATATTATATTAGAAGGACGTTGGTGTCATATGAGATGAACTATACTATCATAGAAAAAGCTTATTTAGCATTGGTCTTTGCATCACATAAATTAAGACACTACACGCTATCACATTTTATCAAGTTGGTGGCTAAGATTGATCTGCTCAAATACCTTCTTAGCAAAGAAATGCTTACAAGGAGATTGGCTAAATGGGTCATGGTTCTTACAAAATTTGATATTGAAGATATAGAATGCAAAGCTATCAATGATAGCTCATTGCAGATCAACTTGTTGATGCTCTACTTAAAGACAATCAACCTTTGCACATAGAATTTATGGATGAATCCATCATGCACTTGACTCAACGATCCTAGAAAATGTTCTTTGATGGGTCTTTCACTCAACAAGGTTCTGGTGTCGAAATACTTTTTATCACTCCTCAAAGATATTCAATCCCAAAGGCTTACAAGATTCTCTTTCCATGCACAAACAATATTGCAAAATATGAAGCCTTGGTAAATGGAATCAAGATGGCTATCGAATGGAAGGTTATTGAGTTATACATCTATGAAGACTCTTAGCTGATTATCAACCGAATCAATGATATATATCAGACTTGGGATGAGAAACTTATGCACTATAAAAGAATGGTTGATGACCTCAAAAAATACTTTACCTTTGTATCATTTCAGCAGATTCCTATATTAGCAAGCAGAGTAGCAGATGTTATGGCTACCTTGGTGTCTATACCATAGCTACAAGAATTTGAGTTCCACTATGAATTCTTGGTGGAAGAGTTACATTATCTTGCTTAATATTCCCCTAAGTCCCAAATGGTCTATTCTATCATTGGACAGGATTCATCTCGCTATAGCCACATTTACTCTTACTTGTGTGACCAAATTATACCTACTAATCTTGCTCATAATGAGAAAAGGAACCTAATCTGAAATGCTTCATGGTATGTCATAATCGCTAGCGATCCATATAGGTGAGGTTTGGATAGTATTTTTCTTAGGTGTTTAGAAACTGAAGAGCCCCAATGCATGTTATTTGAAGTCTGTGAAGGTATTTATGGATCTCATTCAAATGGTCTAACTTTAGCTTGAAAACTACTAAGGGATGGCTACTACTAGCTAGATATGGAGAAAGATGCTATAAAATTTGCCAAAACTTATGAGAAGTGTCACCTACATAGAAATCTCATACATGCTCTAGAAAGGGATCTAATTGTTGGCATTGTGTTGTCATTGATTTCAACCAACATGGGATGACTACCGGTAGAAGGGATGTATTTACAACACTATTATGAAGGAGTACATAATGTGATATATTGGATATCACCTTGTGTTGCTGAAAAACATCGGTAAGGTAAGGAAGATGATCCTTGGACTTATCGGTACACAAGTTAGTGCCTAACTTGTGTGGATGAGATGTGTAGGTTACTAGAACAACGTATCACTAGTAAGGAAAGGATGTCAACTGGTACATGATGTGTTGACATAGAGGAGTCAAATCAACCAAGTGAGTGGTTGACAACCGACAAGATGATGACCAGTGCACAAGTAGGATGGACAAGGTGTTTGAGTGGTTGTTTGTGATGAAGAGATGGAATGCTACCAAAATCACATCAACACAAGAGGAAAAGGATGAATAGAGCATCAATATTCTATGAGGTTGTAGAACAATAGGACTCCCACCAGATGAAGATGCAGTCATCATGAGATGCCACATGAGTGCACTGCGGGATGTAGATTACAAAGACTCACTCTCACCAATAAGTGGAACTTATCTACTAGTATGCATAATATACATCATTGTTCCATGAGATAAAGTAGATGAGACAAAGGAAGGTGTTTGAAGGCTCACACCGGATCTACCATCAGTCAAAAGGAATGCCTTGAGTGGATGTAATTAGTGATATGCACTAGACTATCTGAGAAGGCATGTTAAGATGTCGAGACAGATGAAGAGTGATGAGTTTTTCATATTGACAAACTGACAGAGACTTGGTGAAAGCTAATGAGGAAGAATAGCCTAATTGAAGATGAAGTCTGTTGAAGGTTGATGACATAACACTAATACATTTGGTCAAGAATTCTGACGGAGAAGGTATATTGTGACCAAATTTGATTTTTTTTTTGAAAAATTCTTGAATTCATCGGAATTCCGATGGTAATTTCACATTTGGTTTCGATGAAGAAGGCATGAGCAATGAAATTTGTGTTTTTTTAAAAAAGTGCCCGCATTCGTCGAAATTTTGACGACAATAGACATTACTTAAAAAAAAAAAAAAGAGGGCAAGTCATTTGTGCATTCAATCCCATGCAAGCTTCTGCGTCAACCTCAACCCCTGGCAAGATCAAATAACATAGTCACCATTCGAGGTACTTTCGCATAGTCACCATTTGAGGTAGAATCTTCACCTTCATTTTGGATTTGCATAATATGAGGAATTATTGAATCTTCACCTTGATTTCAGATTTGTATAACATGAGGAATTGTTGAATCTTCACCTTCATTCATTGAATCTTCAGATTTGCATAATATTTGCATGAGAAATTTTGGAATTTCAGATTTGCATAATATTTGCATGAGGAATTTCGGATTTGCATAATATTTGGATGAGGAATTTTGGAATTTCAGATTTGAATCTTTACCATGATAGGGGAAAAAGGTTACAATAGGTTGCCCTAGAAGCCATCTCCTCTAGGCCTAAGGGAAATATGCTTTGTAACCCTTTTCCCACATAGAACCATGACCGTACCACTCTTGCAAGCCTACTTCCCTTCTACCATGGTTGGAAGTACTCAAAAAGTATGAAAGATTCTAGTATTAGATATATACTTAGCATAAAATAAATAAGTTGTGAAATTTCACAAATTAGATGCACTTTAATTGCTATTATGGATATAATCATAATAACCATGTATTTCTCAATCATTAGTGTGTATAAGTATATTCATTAATCCAACATCCATTCTATTATATACAAAGGAATTCATACCAAATAGTATTAATTAATAAATTTTTTTTATATTTAGTGCCTTATCAAGTATTAAGTGTTTGGTTTGATGATCTTCTAACAATTGAGTGTGCACTACTTATATCTCTTCATTGGGTGCAAAAGTGGTGACCACTCAATAAAGGGTGATTGTTGGAGTGGTGGCATTCCCTCCTAAACCATGATGTCTCCTCCTAACAATTGGAATGCCTCTTCATATTATTACACACCTTAATATGTTATCACTCTTAAATATTCACCATCGCTAGAGATTAATGGTGAGGGTTGATATTTATTGTCTTTAATCCATATAAGCTTGACTATAGTAAATCAATGATTTCCTCAATGAAATTGTGAAGTCTTATCGTGTAAGACAATTTCATCATTTGGACCTTCCATGAAGAAATGTTAGTTGTTTAGATTGGGGGCATCATAGTCCTCCGCTCCCAAATTTTCTTTTCCTCAAGCAACTTTAGGATTAGATGATCAAATATATCAGCCCCCTCCCAAGGTTTGTAATATCAAGACAAGTTTTCTCTCATCAATCGTAATCATGAGACAAAATAAGGGAAAACTTTCCATATATTTTCTAGAAGCATGCCACACATCTATGACCTTAAACATAATGTTCTCTTTTGAATAAATTCTTGTTTCTTTTTATTCTCTTAGTTGTTAAGCATCATTCTTGAAAATATATTGAGCATGAACCAAGTACGAAGTATACACATGCCAATATATGTACTATTATTAGATCCTTCTTATTTAGTAGAATGAATTCACTCTTTACTTAATGATGAAACCTTGAGGTTCTATGAAGAGGTTTCTTCTGTCATATTTATGAGGGTGTTGTGATTATTGGATTGGTTTCTCTACAAAACTCCATTCTTTAATTGTCCCCTCTTCTTTTGATGGGATTCTCTTATGGTCTCCTTCACCATATCTTTCTTTTTTTCTCAGGTTTCCTTTTGCTTTTTCATCAGATATTGCCTCTATTTTTTTGTAGTTGGCCTGCACATATATGTCCTATTTCCCATTTTTATTTGCATTTATAACACAAGTTCTTTCTTTAAAGATTCATTGAATTACATTTATGCCTGGGTGCCCATGGATATTTGCACATAAAAACACATATTTCCCTCTTGTGTTTCATCTTGTTTACAAGTGTGTCCTCTTTCCCATTTCTTCCTGCAATAAAAATATAGGCCTTTCTTCCTTAGTTCTTCTCATTTTTCATGAGAGAGTTTAATATTCTTGTGAGATTCATATACTATAGTGACTAGATCGTGAGTTTCCATGAGCCATAAAACATAAAATATTGTCAAGGCACAAATAATTTTCAAGTCCAAAACTAGATAAAACATCAAACTCGGTTACACATCTTAATCTTTTTCATTTTCTTCTTGTTGATTTTTCTAGTTCTTTTCTTCCTCTTCAACATCTCCCTCTTCATTAACCTTCTTCTTTCCCTTGTCCTTATCCACCTTCTTTGGCTTTGTTCAGATATCCTAATAGGAGTCAAATGGCAATCATAATGAGAGGGAAATTCTTTTCCAGCTAGTTGTATCATAGTTCTGATATATAATTTCAAGGTCCCCTGCCTGCTTCAACCCTTCTCTTTTCATATTGATATCCCTTGCACTACTTGTTTCGAAAATCAATTGTAGTCTTCCTGGAATTTCTTGTCAATCTATCTTAAATCCCATGGCCAAAAGTTTGCTTCTTGTACATCTTCCTTATAATTTGGAGTCCCTCCTTCAATCACATTCATGGACCTTTCAACTAGTAGCTTTAATGTGAAAGATATTTGTTCCACAATTAAGATCAAATTGAGTCTACATATAAACTAAGTAAGAACCCTCTCTTTCCTTTGGTATACGTGCTCATTCCTTCTCTTCCATAGCAACCAATGGATGTTAGTAGACAACAAAAGCCAAAACACATTAGAAACCTTATCCACACCCAAAACAAAGCCCAAAAGAGTTTTAGACCAACAAGATTTAGTAATAGTCTTAGACCACATTTTTCTTATCCAATATTGCTAACATTCTCAAAAATGCTTTGTGTATGAGTAAGGATATTATACAAACCTTTAGCTTTAATCATGAGAAGAGGGATCCCATCAGCCCACTTAATTTTAGGGATGAAGTCACTTTCATTAACATTCTTGATAGCTTGTTTAATAAATTGAATATATTTAGTCAATGTAGAATAAGTTCGTTTACTCATAATACTCAAATTGAATTCTTCCCAAAGTAGTTCCCAAGTTTTTAATTGACTAGTTATGAACAATTTTTTTGTATCAGTCACTCCAAGAGAAATAATTCCTTGACAATGAAGATTTGGACTTACAACAATTAGAGAAACCTATAAAATATAAAATAAATGAATAAAAAACATATAGACAAATACATGAAAGACACAATTTACATTGTCTTTTACCTTCTCATCTCATGGATTGAGTGGAATTAGAGGTATCCTTCCTCACTTGATTTTGTTAGCATTGCAAACTCCAATGAGAATTGTAGGTGATTGAAGGTATTGTCATTGATGGCAACCTTGCAATCTTATCACACTGGCAAGCACTGAAACTGGTAGACTCTACACCGACAGATAGTTCACTAGCAACGACAATAATGATTACCGACACCCTAGGCAATAGGATTTTTGTATTTAATTGTAACATCTTTTGGTAAGCCGACATGGCATATTGTAATAAGACTCATATATAAGTATGAGATCTTGTAGATCAATTTGGATAGGACATACACATAGATATGTAGAGCGAATATAAAGGCATATTTGTAGAAAGGTTTATGGTTATTGTATGAGCTTAAACCGGTACTAAACCTAGCATAACAAATACTTTTTGTAGCAGTACATTATATTGGATTCTCATAATCCATTTTGTAAGTCAGTGAGAATTCCTTTTGTATTTGAGCAATGAGCTCTAGGCAGTTGGCATTCCTACATGTGTAGGCACATCATTGTAAGTAATATCCATTCATTGGCCAGTAAGTGAATATTGTGGGTCACAAATCCCACCAAGGTTTTTCCCACACTGGGTTTCCTCGCCAAAAATATTGTGTTATGGTGTGCTTTCTATGTTGTGTTTATTGTTCATATTTACTACCTTAATTCTTGTTTACCGGTACATTGTTTTGGAATGCAAATT
Organism: Cryptomeria japonica; assembly: GCF_030272615.1. Lineage (NCBI taxonomy): Eukaryota > Viridiplantae > Streptophyta > Pinopsida > Cupressales > Cupressaceae > Cryptomeria > Cryptomeria japonica. Next base: position 135,097,734 of record NC_081411.1, read on the forward strand.
ATTGAAAAAGGTCATAAAATCTGTTAACCGGTTAGATACCGATTCACCCCCCCCCCCCCGCTCTCAGTATCTTTGGGACTAGCATCAATCCTAACAATTGTTATTAAAGCCTAGTCCTCTATTTTCAAAATTCTAACAACTTGAGGGAGATTCTGACACTGGTACATATGGAAAACTTGAGAAAGCAATTGGAAACAACTCTTGTAGATTATGATGCAGAAAAGTTGAAGAATATCAAACTTGAAGATGATCTGAAGACTGCATAGGAATTCATTCAAGGACTTCAAGAAAATCTCACTATTGCTAGAAACAAAAGAACAAAACTTCATGAAAAGATGCAGAGTGATGATGATGAAAAGGAAAATCTTAATGACCTTGTGAACAAGTTGAGACAAGAAAATAGTGCTATGAGGAATGAGATGCAAGATATGACTATGAGGTTTTGTAAAGACATTGAAGACAGAAAGAAGAATGACGAAGACCTAACTAGGAGACTTAATGATGTTGGAAATGAAAATACAAGACTTAGTCATGAAAATGATATGTTGAAGACAGATTTGATGCACACACAAAATGATAAAACTAAACTTATGAGACAGAAGGGAATCTTGGAAAATGAGTTGGCTACTGCAAATCAACACAAAGAGAAATTCAAGAAAAGTTCATAAGAACTTGATAACATGTTCAAAAATCAGAGACCTGATGGAGATACTAATGGACTTGGATTTGAAGTTGGTGAAAGCTCTGGTACTACAAACAATCATGATCATAGTAAACCGATAAGACAACCTAATGCTTACAAATTTAATGGGAAATGCTTTAACTGTAACAAGTATGGTCATAGAGCAAATCAGTGTAGATCTAGAAACTATCAAAACACTAATGCACCCACTAGTTAATGTTTGAAATGCAACAAAATTGGTCATAATTCAGAAAATTGCAGAATGAATGTAAGATGTTATGTTTTTGGAAGATTTGGACACCTATCTAATCAATGCATAACACATACCAGCATAGGATATGGAAAGGCTATTCAGAAGAACAATGTGACTTGTTATGCTTGTAACAAGATTGGACATATTGCAAAATTTTGCAGAAGTAAGGCATCACCGACAAATAATAAAGGACCCAGTTTGAAAGGCAAAGAGAAGGATTTTCAAAATAGTGGATTAGGAAGAGAGATCAGAATGTTGATGAGACTATTCCTTCACCAGTAGAATAGAGTATTACTCCATCGGTAGGAGATTCTTCATCCAACTAAACTAAAACCTTTTGGGGGTATGGTAACAAATTGAAAATCGTGATAGTTTACCCTTGGTTGATGGTAAGAAGATGAATTGTTTCTTTACCAGCAGATGTGTTAAGTTTCACTTAACGGGCATGCATTTATTGTGGTTGTTGAAGGAAAAGATATTATAAATCAGTGTTTTTCCCTCTTTTTCATTCACTGAAAATTCAAACTTTTTAAGAGCATGAAAAACCTGAGCAAAGGCATCCATAGAAGGAAGTGAAGCATATATCTTTCAAGCATCCAAACCTAAAAGGAAAATTAAGGTACTTATCAATGGCTTCCTCCTCTGCTCCTGAATTCATTACAAACCCTACTGTTATTGAAGTGGTTAAACTCCCTAGGCCCATCTTTAAGATTGTCCCCGAAGTAGCAAAGCATGATGATACCCTAGGGGCATTTTCAAAAATCCCTAAAGGAGTTGCATATGCAGAAGACCCTAGAATATACATACATTGCCACATTGAGGAACTAGGTGCTAATGAAATCATGAATTTGTATAAGAATGTGATTTGTGATGAGAATGGAGTTGTGAAACTGGAACATAAGATTATTGAAACCCTAGGTTTTGTGGAAATCCTTGATATTCTAGAATTTCCTAAGGAAGTTGTAAGGATTGTGCTCAGTAGAGTTCATGGAGAATTCTTTTGGCTTGACTCTATCCATAAAATCACAAGAGAAGCAGTTAGGGCAGTGACTGGCTTACCCTCCACTGGTAGCAGGCGAGATAAAACCAAGAAAGTTTCAAACAAGATAAAACCAAGAAAGTTTCAAACAACACAGTGATGACATTAACTGGTACAACCTATGACAACAGATCCCTAAGAGTTAATGATGTGAAAGATGGCAATGTTAGATTCATTAGCATGATATTAGGATACAAAACCACATATTCTAACCAACTGAACTCAGTTTCTAGTCTATGTATCAAAAGTGCATATGATATGGTTAACAGTGATGCTAAAATAGATGTATGTGAGTGGTTGAAAGATGAGTTAATTGATAACTTGAAGAAAATAAAAGGAGATAAGAAAGGTACTTTCAGATTTGGCAATCTTCTTGTATGCCTAATGCTATATCTTACTAAGGAAGTTCCTGGTATAGGAAAGAAGGACTTTGGTTATGACATACTGGTAGCTAAACAACTATTGGATATTTTCACTGGCATGGGAACAGATAAGGACAACAAAATAACTAAATATTTCCAAGCATTTAAGGAAGAAAAGAAAACTAGGGAAAGGCTACCACAAAGTATTGTTGACAAGTATGAAAAAGAAATTTGTTTTGTGATCAAGAAAGATGAGATTTGGATGAAGGCAGTTCTTCCTAGAACTATTTGGGTGACAAAGATGAGATATGAGGCTGATGTAAACATTATTGAAACATATGCCAAATCCCTACTTGAAACCCCTAGAGGACTAGAAGAAAAAGTGTTTGGTAATGTTGAATCTATTGAAAGTGGTGTGCATACACTTAAACAAAGAAAGAAAAGAGAGAGATATATCAAGAGTGCAACAAAGCAGGCAAAAGAAATTAAGGAAAACATAATGAATATCACCTGTATCAAGGAGAGTGATTTGGAAGGGTTACAACCGGAAGCTCATCTCTCACCAGTTGGTACATCCTCAGACAGTGAAATCCCTACAGAGTTCAAAAGAGTAGATAGGATGAGAAAACTTTCACCGGTGCCCTCTCCTACACCTAAGAAGGCAAGAAAGAAAGAACAAGCAGTGAGGCCCCTAGCTAAGAAAATGACACCCAGAAAGAAAAAGGAAAAAGAGGTTATTCCTCCTCTTGACAATCTATTAAATGAAACAACAAATGATGGAAATTTGTCTAATGTTAGTAAATTGTATGATACATTTACCAATGAGGAGAAAGAGAGAATAGAAAATAGAATCATCCTACACCTTGACATTTATAAGAAATTTTTGATAGAGGTTGTAGATGATTTGCCCAGTGATTTGTATAGGCAGCTAGATGCTAAAAGGCTAGCTATTATGGAGTTAGATAAAAAAACAAAGATTGAGAAATTGCTAGTTGTTCACCTTGTTAAATCAGTGGAAGAAATTGATGAGTTGATAAGTGAATCAAAGAGGACAGTATTTTCCAGTGGTCACTGACATGTAAGTCTAATGGCCAGTAGGGTTAATGAGATCACAGAAGAGACAATTGATAAATGGGACAAATGGGACATCTTCTTTGTGGAGAAAGAGAAACAAGAAGAACTAAAGAGACCAAAAACATTCAAGGTTTACCAAAAGGATAAAGATAAGGGAAAAGGAAAGGTAGGTGGACTACCAAGCATAAAAGTGATAGATAATTTACCACCTCCTTCTGTTACTCCACTGGTACAAAATGTTGATACACCGGCTATTGAGAATGTGGAGACCACATGAGGACACAAATATTCAATCTAAAATTTTGTACACAATGAACATAGACACTCAGGAGGTTAATATTATGGTTGATAAGTGTTATCTTGTCATTTATCATTCATAGTAGGAGTAAAACGCCCTACAAAATTTTATTTGAGTCCTTATCTTTCTAGAGATTCCCTGGTTCAATCCTAATCCATTTGTAAATTGTCTCTTAATCCGTAGCACCAAGTTTTAATGGTCTATTTGAACCCCATGAACTCATTGAACCATTTTGAAGGGAGTTCATAGTGTTCATTTAGGTTACGCAGGTTCTAAGGTTTCTAAAAGGTTTTCATGCTAACGTTCACTCAAAGTGTTTTGTAGTGGTTCTTTTTCATGGTCGCGTATGATGTGTTATATCCTCTTTCTCCAGGCCTAAACTCTTTGAACCTTGTTCAAACAGATCAATGGTGTTCAACATGTTCAATGAGGTTCAAAAGATCGGCGACACTTAACAAAGTTAATCTTTTCAAAGGAAGCTTCCTCGGTGCAGCATACGCTTTGAACTACTTGAACCCTCATGAAGTCAATTCAGCTTGTTCATGCATGTTCAAATCAGGTGGGTCCCATGGGCTAAAAGACATGATGGTGCATTTATTGCTAAGTATGATGAAGATTGAATCATATCTCGGGTGACGTCAATTGGTTGAGTTTTCAAGGCAAGTAATCATTTTTGGGAATTGGTGGTTACTCCAAATATGCCACCATGCATTCAATTCACGCGTGTGATGTCCAATCGCCATGCTCAACACATTTGAATTGATGATTGGAATTAATGCACTAAATAAGTTTTTATCACTTCTTTTGCTATAAGGTATGAAGTGATTAATTTCTAAAAACTTCTTCATTGCTGTGAAGTTTTTGGATAGAAGGTTTGTTTGCTGGTAGTCATCCGAATGGTCTCAACTATGAAGGTGAGTTTATTTCCTATCCTCTCCAATGATTTTTACCTGCTTTTCCTCTCTCATAATAAAAATTTGCTGTGGAAAATAAGGGTTACTCTTTATGAATTATGAAGTCCACATTACACCTTTTCGGGAACATTTTCAGTCTTGCATGCAAAAAGCCCATAGTCAGTGATACAGACTTGAAAGGAGAAAATTTGGAAGTTTTAAAGGAATTGATGGTTCATTTGGTTTAGAAATTTTGAGTAGTGGTCTCATAGAAGCGGCATCTTTTCCTCCTGTTGTTCCTTGCCCAGAACTAGTTAGGGAGTGTATTGCGAGGTATGATCCTATTTCCAAAACTATTAAGAGAGATAATGGTGAAACCCTCCTCGCAATTAATAGGGAATTTATTTCCTCCATTTTCAAATTGCCTGATTATCAGTTTTCAAACTTTTCTCCCGCCCAATCAATCACCGAGTTCAATGCAGATAAAATTGGACACCAAAATAATATAGCAAAGTATTGGTTGAAGGTTCCTCAAAGGGGTGGCTCTAGATTACCTAAGAATCCCAACAAGAACCACATGCTTCCCCATATCCATGATATCATGTTATTGCTACATTGAGTCAGAGGTTCAGCTAAGGCCTACAGTTTCAATGATTGGATTTGCTGCTATGTACAACTGGTGCTCGAATGAAAGCAGTATCTTGACTAGGCAAAGCTCATTGCCAACTCCATAAGGGAACAACTGAGCATGGCGAAGAAGTTCAAGCAAAATTTCATTTGTCCTCATATTTGATATGTTGCTTGGCATGTGTTAAAGAGATAGTGGGAATACCTAGGTAGCTCACTAAGGGAGAGGTTTCTGTGTATGACTTTTACCCTATTTTACAAAAGGATAATGCTTTGCAAGATTTTAGGAGAGTACATAATGCTTTCCTAGAAGTTTTGTGTTATGAGTTAAAGAACATGAAAACCAAGAGAATGTCTAAAGATGCACAGGAATTAGTGAAGAGATATGGTAGTTTCTTTGTTCAGTTTCCTCATTTTTGTTAGATAAGAGTAGGCAGTTTTGAGGAAGAGCCTTTCAGACTTCCACATTTTTGTTCGGATTGTTTTGTTCTTGTTGAGATTTGTAGGCAGTTGGCTACCATAATTGAGAAGGCTCAACCCAGAGATAAATGGGAGGATCATTTTCCTATTCAATTGGGTATTTTATCATGCAGTTCCATGTTAGATGCTTTAAGCATTGGAGCTAATTTGAAGAACTTTAGTTTTCCACTATATCATGAAAGGAAGGGCTTTGACAATAAAGGTTTCTCACAGAGTCTTGGTTTGATGCCACACCTTCCAATCCCACACCTAGAGGATTTCTGGGAAGATTGCAATGATGAGCTTGAAGTGTTCAAAAGAGAAAACATGAGAATGGTTGTGGAACAAGTAGTTTCACTACAAGTGAAACTTGATATAAGGGGAATCCAAGAGGATTATCTAGAGCTTTTTGAACCTGGATACCTAGACCAAGCTGAACCGGAAACGTCCTACATTAATTGGGATGTGCAAGAAGAGGATGACATACAACTTAAAACAAAGAGGGTCTTGGAAAGAACCATGGAATGGGTTAACAAGAAAAGAGCAATGAAACTAGGCAACAAGATTGGTCTTGCAAGAGGTAGTGAAGCTGCTCTACGTTCTCCAAAACATTTTTCTAACCCCACTTCTTTTCCTGTTCATGCAGGTAAAGATAAGAAGCCATCTTACACCAAGCACAAGCCCAATCAGGTTTTGGACTTTTCTGCTACTTGATATACCAGGTCATGGAGTGCTGTGCAGAAGAGAACGGACCAGATCAAAGACACGGAGGCAAAAGATAAAATTCTTGATGCTCAAATTTTCAAAGTCGAGGACCTTGACAACAACATTATCAACACCATGGATTCTTGTGTGATTTCTATAGCTTTCACACTGCCACCTAAAGTGATCAAAGGAACAGCTAGTTCAATTGCAACTCCTAAATGGCTAACCACTTTAGTAAGCAAGAAATGAAGTTTCATTTCAGTGTCCATCCCAATTCAGGACATGGTGGTTAAATACACGGAAAAGGGTCCCAAATAGAAGAAGTTCAAAACAACTACCAGATTGGATGCTGATGAAAAGACTGGGAGGTGGAGTGCAGAAATTGCTTCTTATAAGCCCAAAGATGAGAATAAGGAGGTAAATGTAGAGGAATTTGAGATCACTAAAGTGGAGCTTGGGAACATGAGTAGAGATTTAGATAATCATCTTTTCCAGGTATCAGCTAAGAAGATGCTCACTAGGTCAAAAATAGATGGGCGGGAGAAAAGAGAGTTGAAGTAGCATATCAAAATTCTTTCTCAATTAATTGATAGTATCGCCTGCTTTAGAGAACTTCCCATATCACACGCTTTAGAAAGTTTTGACCCACTACGCCAGAGAATAGGAAGCTGATGGGTCAAGTTCAGCAAGCCAAAAGCATTGTGGGGGCTGTGGAGAAATGGATTGAAGGAGTGATTAGAGATGGTGAAAAGTATATCACAAGCTCCAGGAAGTTATGCGATGAGATGCAAAGCCTCATTGTAGAGATTCAGAATTAGATCGTGCCATGGGAAAAAAGAAGAGCATAAATGGGAAAATGTCTTTCCCATGCTCACCAAGATAGAAGAGTATGGAGCCACCAAATTTATGATAGAACATTCAATCAAGTTGGTAACTGAGGAGTGCCAACTCTTCGTATTGAAGAAGACTATAGTGTGGTAGGTACTCACATTCAAGTCTGTGATTTCTGATGCTAGGACTTCTATTTATGAGCTTAAGTACCTTCAGTGTAGCTTGGTTAATGACAACAAAGTGGTTAATCTGGACCACGATTGGCAACTGGGAATGTGTGGACTGAACACGCAGGATGCAATAAAGGCTTTTAGGCTGTACATGGAGAAAGTTAAATCCAAAGGCAATTTCACTTCTGAAGATATAACACAAGTCGCCCGAATTGAGTCCATGATATTTATTGGTAACGATTAGTTACCTAAGAATGCCAAGAAAATGGTGAAGCACAAGTGGGATAAAGAAGCCATAAAAGTGAAGATCAATGCCATGAAAAATCCTAGCTAGTCTATAATTCAGGAGCTTGCAACTGCCCACGATGCCCAGAAAAGTGGAGGAGAGGATGATGATGGAGAAGAAGCATAGCGTAATGATGATGCTCTATTTTTATTTCATGTGTTTTTCATAATCTTGCAAATGACTTCGGGACATCTGTCCCTAAAATACTCTGTTGGTTTTTATAACTGTCTTAGAGGAGGTCAAGTTTTCAGGGAGACCTCCTTTGTTCTTTGAAAAAGCTACTATAAATTAGATAAAGAATGATAGAGAAAGGGTTAGAATAGTTAGAATAAGCGACCTAGATTTTGTTTTGAGAAGTTCTGTTTTGGTTGGAAGGAAGTCATCAGTTTTCAAATCAGAAATTGGAAAGAACTTATACGTGTATTGTTGTGTCTTTGTTGCATAAAATATATATATAAAGATCATATGCATTTTGGAGAAGAAAAACCTTTGAGTTTTGAATCCATGGAGTGGTATTTCTTTGCAAATATTAATCTAATTAAATGACTGTGATCACCTTTCTGATGGTAAATGTTGTTATTATTCTGGGGCTCCTTTCTATGTGATTTAAAAAATAAAAAGATATATGTTTGGAAAGAGACTTTGTTTCTCTTGCTGATTTTCTGTGAAGTGTTAAATCGGTGTTTTTGAACTTAGTTTTGATTACCTCTGGTTTACATGGTGAAGTGTCTTGAAGAATAGTTTTTTTTTTTTTTTTTTTCCGAAATATGTTAGCCTCTCATCTAAGAATGAAGTAGGCAGCCTTATGTGCTTTCAGGTTAAAAGCATATCAGTTTATTTAGTTAGATTATTCCCTAAATAACTAATGGAGGGAGTTGTACCTATCAAAAATTTAGAGGGAAGTGATGCATACCACACCTACCCAACTATTTAGTTGAAATTTTGTCTTTCTAAGAGGGTAACAGAGCTTTGAATTAATTTAATTAGAAGAAGGACAAAATCTATTCACTAACAATAAGGAAAACATTGAGGTAAAGAAAGACGTGGCTACTAAGCCACAGGTTGACAAAGTTGAAGTTGAAACACTAGCTGATAACATTGAACAAACTAAGCATACAAAAGTACACTTGGATATTGGAATGGTTATAGATACTGTTGATACAAACGTTGAGAATCCCATAGAGATAGAGAAACTAGCTATAGAGAATACAGAGAAACCAACTGAGTCATTAGTAGTGAACATTGCAGAGGTACATACTGAGAAACCGACAGTGGATACCACTGAGAAACCATTAGAAAAACCAGCAAAAGAGAGCATAGTAAAATAGGTTGAGAAAAAAATAGAGAAAAAGGTTGAACTTCAGGTACACACAGAGACAGTGCCACCAACAATTGCTGAGAAGCCTAAACCTTTGCTGATAGAAATGCAGACACAAACTGTTGGCATATGCACACTCCAATGAGACATTGAAGGTGATTGAAGGTTTTGTCATTGATGGCAACCTTATGATCCTATGGAACCAGTAAGGCACTACACCAACATCAGGAGAACACACTCTACACTGACACTTGGAACACCGACACCGACATAGAGAAAGGAAGCATACCGACATAGAGGCCGATAGGATTTTTATATATTATATTTCGCTTATTATTGAAAAAATTTGTAAGCCAACTTGATATCATTGTAAAATGACTTATATATATAAGAAGTCATTGTAGGACATTTTGTAATAAAAGATATAGATAAGAAAAATCATTAGGCAGACCTATTATGTCAAATATAGGTCAAGGGGTTTATGTAAAGAATAGAGCAGAAACCGGTACTGAATCTAGCATTGAAGATGCTATTGTAAAGCAGTACAAGTTATTGGATTTGTATAATCCACATTGTAAGTCAGTGAGACTTCCCATTGAACATTGAGCTCTAGGCACTTGGCCTTCCTGCATGTGCAGGCCCCTCTTGTAAGTAATATTCTCTTATTGGCCAGTAAGAATATATTGTGGGTCACAAATCCCACCGAGGTTTTTCCCACACCAGGTTTCCCCATTAAAACATTGTGTTATGGTGTGTTTCTTATGTGGTTGCTTTCATTTCTATTTATTGCATTATTTCTTTCATACCGGTACACTGTTATAATATGCTCTACATATTTTAAGTTAAGAAATTCTATTCACCGGTTAGATATTGATTCACCCCCCCTATCAGTATCTGTGGGAATCCTAACAATTGGTATCAAGCTTGGTCCTCTATTTTCAGAAGCCTAATAGCTTGAGGAAGATCTTGACACCAGTAGAGATGGAAAATTTGATGAAGCAACTAGAAGTAGCTCTCTCAGACTATGATACAGAGAAATTGAAAAACATCAAACTTGAAGATGATCTAAAGGCAGCTCAGGATATCATTCAGGCACTTAAAGAAAATATCACCATTGCAAGAAACAAGAGAAGAGAACTTTGTGAAAAGATGCAATTTTAGAATGATGAAAAGGAAACTCTTAATCATATGATAGGCAAGATAAAGCAAGAGAACATGACAACAAAGAATGAAATGTAGGATATGACCATGAGATTTTTTAAGGAAATTGAAGATAGGAAGAAGAATGAAGAATAATTGACCAGAAGACTAAGTGATGCAGTAAATGAAAACACAAGACTTAGCTATGAAAATGGCCTATTGAGGACAGATCTAATGCATACACAGAATGACTCCAATGAACTCATGAGATAGAAATAATTCTTGGAAAGAGAATTGGATATTGCAAATCAGCACAAAGATAAATTCAAGAAAAGCTCAGAAGAACTTGGTGACTTGTTGAAGATTCAGAAACCTAATGGTGACACTTGTGGAATTGGCTTTGAAGTTGGTGAAAGCTCTAGTACTGCAAACACTCAGGATCACAACAGACCAGTAAGACAACCTAATGCTTATAAATTCAATGGAAAATGCTTTAACTGTAACAAGTATGGTCATAGAGAAAATCAATGTAGATCTATAAATTATCAAAACATCAACACACCCACCGGTCAATGTTCAAAATGCAACAAAGTTGGTCATAACTCTAAAAATTGCAGAATGAATGTAAGATGTTATGTTTGTGGAAGATATGGACACTTATCTAATCAATGTAGAACTCAAACTGGCATAGGCTATGGCAAAGCTATTCAGAACAATAATGTAACTTGTTATGCATGTAACAAGATTGGGCATATTGCAAAATTTTGTAGAAGCAAAGGATCACTGCTAGACAACAAAAGTGCTAGCTTGAAAGGGAAAGAAAAATTTGAAGAGGTAAAGCAAGAATTCTCAAAACAATGGACTAGAAAGCAGATCTAAATGTTGGGAATACTCCTCCACCGGTAGAACCAATCAACACCCCAGTGGCAGAATAGAGTATTACTCCACCGATAGGATAGAGTAGTGCTCCACCGGCAAGAAGTTCTTCATCGAATTGAAGAAAGTTTCTTAGAGGGTTTGGTAATCTAATGACACATGTGCTATTATTCCCTGGGTTAAAGATGAGAAGTTGAAAGATACTTATATACCAGTAGACAATGTTAAGTGATTACTTAACCGGCATGCATTAAATGTGGTAGATGGCAAAATAAACATTATAAATTTGTGGTTTTAGCTCCATTTCACTTCACTGCAAATTCAAACACCCGAAGAGTGCGAAAACTCTAGAGAAAAGGCATTTCAAGTGAAGAAGCAAAGGATTTCAACATTCATCCATCTTAAGGGAGAAAAAGGTATTTATCATCATGGCATCCACCTTTGCACTTGAATATATAGCAAACCCTACTGTTGTCAAAGTTGTAAAATGCCCTAGGCCCATATTTCAATTAGTTCCCGAAGTAGCAAAGAAAGATGATACTGCAGGTGCTTTTTCCCAAATTCCAAAAGGAGTTGTTTTTGTTGAAGACCCCAGAATATACATCCATTGCAACATAGAGGAATTAGGAGATGAAGAGATTAAAACCATGTTTAAATCTATCATATATAATGAATCTAGTAATGTAAAAGATGAACATAAAATTTTTGAAACCCTAGGATTTACAGAGATCCTTAGCATTCCTGAATTTCCTAAGGATGTGATTAGGATAGTCTTAAGAAAGGTACATGGAGAATTTTTCTAGTTAGATGCAATTCATAAAATTACCAAGGAATCTGTCAAAGCAATGACAGGGTTACCCTCAATCAGTAAAATGCTAGACAAAACCAAGAAGGTCTCAAATGATCTAGTTACTAAGCTAACTGGTGCTACATCTGATAAAAGGTCCTTAAGAGTCAATGATGTAACTGACACCAATGTAAGGTTTATCAACATGATATTAGGGTATAAGGCAACTCATGCAAATAGACTCAATTTAGTTTCAAGTTTATGCATTAAGAGTGCTTATGACATGATCACAGATAATGTAAAGATTGATGTATGTGAGTGGTTGAAGGATGAGTTAATTGACATCCTAGGCAAGATTAAGAAGGATAAGAAAGGAACTTTTAGGTTTGGAAATTTGCTAATATGCTTGATGCTACATATAACCAAATAGGTTCCCAGTATAGGCTACAAAGAACTTGGATTTGATATACTGGTAGGTAAACAACTAACAAAACTATTCAATAATATGGGAGAAGATAAGGAACAGAATATCCAAGACTATTTTCAAGCACTTAAGGCCAAAATGAAGAAGAGAATCAGATTATTACAAAATATTGTTGACAAATATAAGGATAACATATGCTTTGTAATTAAAAAGGATGAGATCTGGATGGAAGCAGTCATCCCTAGGATAGTTTGGGTAACAGAAATGGGCTATGAGACCGATGATCATATAATTGAAACTTATGCTAAAGAACTTCTTGAAGCACCCAGGGAACCAAAGGAAGAAGTATTTGGTAGTGCTGAGTCGATTGAAAACCAAATTCAATCTAAGAAAAGAGTGAAAAAGGTTGAGGCAGTTATGAGAAGAGGCTCTAGGCAAGAAAAGGCAATAAAAGAAGATGTACTTAAGAAAACCGACATCACTGAGGATGAGTTAGGAACACTACAACCTGAAACTCACCTATCACTGGTAGCTACTTCTTTAGAGAATGACATGCCAGCAACTTTCAAAAGAGTTGTAGGGAAAAGGGATCCTTCACCGGCATCCACTCCTTCACCCAGAAGAACTAGACAGAAACAACAGGCTGTAAGGTCACTAGTTAAGAAAACTACACCAAAGAAAAAGCTGACACCCAAGAAGAAGAAGAGGACTCAACAAAACATGGCCCCTCTTGACAAATTGCTAAATGAAATCACAGAGGAAGGCAAACTAAAGAATGTAGAAAAATTGTATGACACTCTAACTGCAGATGAAAAAGAACAAGTAGAAAACATTTTTATACTACACATGGACATGTATAAGAAATTTTTAATGGAAGTAGTAGATGAATTACCTGAAGAATTGTTTAAGAGATTAGAAGCAAGGAGACAAGAAGTAGTAGAACTTGACAAGAAAATCAAGATAGAAAAGCTACTTCTTGTGTACCCAGTGAACTCACCTAAAGAAATAGATGATTTAATTGTTGAAGCCAACCGGTCAGTATTTTCGACTGCACACCGACACATTGCATTAATGGTTGGAAGAGTCAATGAGGTAAATGAGGACATAGAAATGCATGGGACATATTCCTAGTTGAAAAGGAAAAACAGGAAGAATATAGGAACCCCAAAACAATAAAGGTATACCAGAAGGAAAGACACAAAGGAAAAGGTAAAGTTGGTGGACCACCTAGTATCAAAGTTAAAGACAACTTACCCCCACCTCCTTTGATTACTCCATCGGTAATAACAACAACTACAAAAGATCAACTGATAGTTGAAAGTATGGATGTAGAGGATGTCAATCCTAATCCTAAAGTCTTATATATAGTGGATGTTGATACATAAAAGATCAACACTATGGTAGACAAAGATATAGCTGGTAAGACTGAAATGGCTAGTGAGCCACCAGTAGCTGAGAAAACTGATAACACACAAAAGAAACTGATAGATGATAACACAGGAGAATAGGTAGAGACATAGAATCAGACTGAGACAGGGCAACAATTAGAGAAAGAGACAGAGTAACAGGCTCCGGAATAGGAACAGGAATAGATTCAAGTGGAAATAATGAAACCGATAACTGGAGAAGTAGGTAAACCATTGCTTAAGGAAATGCAAACACAAACAGACCTACCAGAGGTCAATACAAGCTTGGTTACTTCCACCATCAGCGGTATTCAGAATGTAGGTTCCTCAACAGCAGGCTATAAATCAACTAATGTGACTAGAGTACTCTTAGATTCAATTAAGAGGATAACAGATTGCAGCTCACAAGCTTATAAGGCTATAGATGAAACCATACCAATTTTGAAGAGGCTAGCTCCTAACTGTAACATAGACAATAATGATTCATTGAGTCAAATTGAAACTTTGTCCAAATACATCAATGAAAACACAGTGACAATTGAGCAAGTAAAGGAAGAGGCATTGAAGGATAAAATGGAAATTGAAAAACAAAAATTCTTTGAGGATCAAATAAAGAAGTGTACCAAAGAATTTGACACACTTCTAGCGAAACTATGCAATTTACTAAAGGAATTAAAAACTCTATACAAAGATACTTGAAAGACAAACATTTTGACAGTAGACATAGATAAGAAAATGAGCAAGGTACAAGATGAAATCAATAAACTTGCAAACAGTTTTGTTAACTCACAAGATACACTATCAGTTTTTGAACAACAAATAACAAATTTTGAGGATGAATTACTAAAGTTGGGAAGAGAAAAGGATAAAATAGTGAATAAGGCAAAAAGTTTAAGGTTAGGACTGAGTCCAAGATTGGACTATCTAGCATTCATGTGGAAAGAGATATCTGAGGCACTTGTACAAGGATAGAGGACACCAGCAGAGCACATGCAGCATCTCACCAGTACAGCTCAAAGGACAGAGACAGCTATCAAAGATAGTAAAAAGTTTATGGAGAGTATAAACTTAATTTTGGCAAATCTATTTCAAATTGTAACTACCCAGTTACAAGGTTGAAACTAAAAACTCTACTGACATCTTGACAACCTTTGTCATTGATGCCAAAGGGGGAATGGTGGTATCAGAAAATTCAATATCACAAGAATCATATGCTCAAGGGGAGCACACATTTTTAGTAACATTTTTGGATACACTTTTGAAATTTCTCTTGAGTGTTGCCATCAATGCCAAAGGGGGAGATTGTTGGCATATGCACACTCCAATGAGACATTGAAGGTGATTGAAGGTTTTTTCATTGATGGCAACCTTACAATTCTATGGCACTGGCAAGGCACTACACTGGCATCAGCAGAACACACTCTACACCGGCACTCAGAACACCGACAGCGGCACAGGTTTTTTCATTGATGGCAACCTTACAATTCTATGGCACCAGCAAGGCACTACACCAGCATCAGCAGAACACACTCTACACTGGCACTCAGAACACCGACACTGGCATAGAGAAAGGAAGCATACTGGCACAAAGGCCGACAGGATTTTTGATATATTATATTTTGTTTATTACTGAAAATATTTGTAAGCCAACTTGATATCATTGTAAAATGACTTATATATAAGAAGTCATTGTAGGACATTTTGTAATAAAAGATATAGATAAGAAAAATTATTAGGTAGACCTATTATGCAAAATATAGGTTAAGGGGTTTATGTAAAGAACAAAGCAGAAACCGGTACTGAATCTGGCATTGAAGATGCTATTGTAAAGCAGTACAAGTTATTGGATTTGTATAATCCACATTGTAAGTCAGTGAGACTTCCCATTGAGCAGTGAGTTCTAGGCACTTGGCCTTCCTGCATGTGTAGGCCCCTCTTGTAAGTAATATTCTCTTATTGGTCAGTAAGAAAATAGTGTGGGCCACAAATCCTACCGAGGTTTTTCCCACACCGGGTTTCCTCATTAAAACATTGTGTTATGGTGTGTTTCTTATGTAGTTGCTTTCATTTCTATTTATTGCATTATTTCTTGCATACCAATACACTGTTATAATATGCTCTACATGTTTTAGTTAAGAAATTTTATTCACCGGTTAGATACTGATTCACCCTCCCCCCTCTCAGTATCTGTGTGAATCCTAACACAAACTGACCCTCCAGAGGTTGAGGCAAGCAAAGTGGTTACTCACACAGGCAACATACAGATTGTGAAGGTAGTTGGACAGTCATCTGGTACTTCCATGACATAATTTAGACCAACAAATGTGACTGAGGTATTATTAGATTCAATTAAGAAAATCATTGATTGCAATGCATTGGCCTATAAGGCTACAAATGATACCATTCCTATTCTTAAATTCATTGCACCCAAGTGCAATGTAGACAATAAGGATTCTTTGAGTCAATTAGACACATTGTCTAAGTACATCACTAGCAACATATCAACTGTTGATCAAATAAATGAAGAGACATTTAAGGAGAAAATGGACAAAGAAAACTAGAAATTCTTTGAAGAAACAATAAAGAAGTGCACAGAACACATTGACACCCTCTTACTATTAGGTCTCGGAGACAAATAAGAGGGGGGGTGAATCAGTTGTCTAATAAATTCAAACCCAAATTAACTTAACCAAAATTTAATGCTTAATATTGATAAACCAAACTTTATGTCGGTAGACAATTTTTTAGTTAAATGCAGTACCGGTAAAGCTTAAAGCATGAAACAGAAAGACAATAACATCCACAGCACATAACACCAATATTTGTACGTGGAAACCCTGTAAGGGGAAAAACCATAGTGGGAAGCCCTACCCACAATTAGATGATACTACTACAAATAGTATGTGTGTACAATATGGAGTCTGCACATGCAGAAAGGCCAAGTGCCTAGAGCTTACTGCTCAATCACAAAATGGGAGTCACACTGACTATAATTGGATGGTTAAATCCAATAATAATGTACTGCTCAAAATAGTATCTTCATATGCTGGATTCAGTATTAGTTTATCTCTGATATGCCTTCTTCAAACCTTCCTTTAATCTTGAATGATGTCTGTGTGTATAGCTCTGCTTATATTCACATATACCTTACTACAATCCTTTTCCTTATCCTATATCAATCTCACAAATGAGATCTTACATTTATACCATAACCTAAGACCAATTGCGTAGGTCATCTCACTAAAAAGATATTACAATAAAATCAATTACAAATGAAACAATATCCGATGTATGATGTTGGATCAATGCATTTACAATAATATCAAATCATCTGTATGATGTGTCATGCTAATCTGGAATAGATATGCTTGTCGGTGCATAACCTGGACCTATTTGTTGGTAGCAGTGAATATGCAAACCCAATCAAATAAATAAACAAATCACCAAAACAAAGTGTCCAAACAGTGTCTTCGACATAACCAAGTAGTCCCCAAGTCATTCCAAGTGCCAGTGAACAATATAGCCTACTGGTGAACCAAATACTGGTGATTGTGCATAAGTCACTTGCATGCCGGTGAACATAAAAAAATCTCCAAGTGTTGATAAGTGTTGAAAAGTGTTCACATCAATGACAAAACCATATCAACATATCCAAAATAACAACACTTACCAACACTGAGTAAAACCATAATGGAATTTAAGGAACTGTACAGAGACATCTGCAAGACTAATCTTCTAACCGTGGATATTGATAAGGAAATCAACAAAGTACAAAAATAAATAGATGATATTGCTGACAATATCATTGGTTCATCTAAACCAATATCAGTTATAGAACAAGAGATAGATGGATTTGAGGAGAAACCTAAGAAATTGGAAAAGGAAAAGGAGAGAATAAAAGGAAAATCAAAAGAGCTTAAATGCAGACTCAGTCCAAAGCTTGATAACCTCATCTCTTTAAGGAAAGAGATCTCTAAGGCACTTATACAAGGACAAAAGACACCGAAAGAGAAAATGCATCACCTCACTGGTACCATTTAGAGAATAGAGGCAGCATTGAAGGATAGCAACAGGTTCACTCAGAGCTTAAACTTGGTCTTATCAGACTTATTTCAGATTGTAACCAAGTGGTTACAAGGTTCTAGCTGAGAACTACACTCATTTGACAATTTTTGACAACCTTTGTCATTTATGTCAAAGGGGGAGTAGTAGTACTAAGAAAAATGATTGACATAAGAGATCATCTACTTAGAGGGAGCACACGGTTTTGGTAAGATTTTTGGACTTCAATTTTTGGATACAATTTTGAATTTTTCTCATGAGTGTTTCCATCAATGCCTAAGGGGGAGATTGTTGGCATTACACACTCCAATGAGAATTGTAGGTGATTGAAGGTATTTTCATTGATGGCAACCTTGCAATCTTATGGCACCGGAAGGCACTGACACTGACACACTCTACACTGGCAGATAGTTCACCAGTAGTGACAATAATGATTACCGACACCCTAGCCAACAAGATTTTTATATTTAATTGTGATATCTTTTTGTAAGCTGACATGACATATTGTAATAAGACTCATATATAAGTATGAGATCTTGTAGATCAATTTAGATAGGACATACACATGGATATGTAGAGCGAATATCAAGGCAAATTTGTAGAAAGGTTTATGGTTATTGTATGAGCTTAAACTGGTACTGAACTTGGCATAACAGATGCTTTTTGTAGCAGTACATTATATTGGATTCTCATAATCCATTTTGTAAGTTAGTGAGACTTCCTTTTGTATTTGAGCAGTGAGCTCTAGGTAGTTGGCATTCCTGCATGTGCAGGCACATCATTGTAAGTAATATCCATTCATTGGCCAGTGAGTGAATATTATGGGTCACAAATCCCACCGAGGTTTTTCCCACACCGGGTTTCCTCGCCAAAAATCTTGTGTTATGGTGTGCATTCTATGTTGTGTTTATTGTTCATATTTACTACATTAATTCTTGTTTACTGGTACATTGTTTTGGAATGCAAATTATTGAAAAAGGTTAGAAATTTTGTTAACCAGTTAGATACTGATTCACCCCCCCCCTCTCAGTATCTTTGGACTATCATCAATCCTAACATATTTTTTCCTTTACTGTTGTGTAGTTGGGAGGAATGTGGTTGCACAAACAAGTAGCATGATATTGAGATTATGATAGATTGGATAAAAAATAAACAACATGTAGGTAGAATAAGTATGTATAGATAAAAAATCAGACAACATACACAGTGAAGAATGAGCTAACTAGTTAAAGGATCAACCTTTCGTGGGTATCATTGATGAGTTTCTTGTTCTCATTAGAAGATAGAGTAGGAGAGGCAATTGCCAAACTATTTTTGTAGTTATCAACCACACCCCCTCTAATAGTGAGGTATTTCCAGATAGTTACTTACATTTTTCATGTTTTATGTTAAGGTCTTTAGTTGGAAAACCATCTTCCTTTTCTACTATTTTTTTGTCTATTGTGTTTCCTTGCACATTTAAAAATATATGTGAGAGTCATCTTGAACCAGTTATAGGGAGGTATCTAGTAGAGGAAGATTCATAACATTAGAGTTTGTGTTAATATGTTCCAAACATAAATGTAAATAAAAAATTGACAAATATACCTCAATTTTGAAATGCTTGGCATGAAGTTCCACATAAGCCTTAATGTTTCCAGAACATGTTAGTGTGTGCTCTCATCATGGAAAAACATAATGTAGTTGATCATAACTAATGTAACAAAGTTGTATCTTTGAATGCCTTGTTCCTTGATTATAGATCTATGCTCAATTGATTTTAATTGCTTGATTGAAAAATTGGTAGATGTGGGTTGGAGTTGATGGGGGTTTGAAATGAGAAATAGACTTGTATCTATATGTAGCTTGCACCTTTTCAAATTGAACTTTTGGAAAAGTCCAAATTTGGAGAGGAAATTCCTACTATTTGCGAATCCAACATTCATCTTTAAAATTTTAGGCCCAACTTCCATGAATAAGGGTTCCAAAGACCCTAGTCCTAGAAAATTGAGCCATGAGGAACATCATGAATAAGGGAATGACCCAAATTTATGGAAACATTCTCAAACCTAAGTACAATTAGGCTTAAATAAGGCACAACCACTAAAGTGAGTCTAAACCTAGTGTATATTTATAAAGAGATACAACTTATGATGCAATATTTAGCCCCCTCTTAGCAAGAGTATGAAATTATGCTCATGTACTCTTGGGAAAATATGGAGAAACCAAATATTCTTTCACCAAGATATTGAAGAGTCAAGATGAATACATGTTTGGAAAGGGGGTAGCTCCCAAGACTTATGATATTGTCAATCTACAATATTGAGATAAAAGGGAAGTACAAAGTGAGGAATATGAGTAATATTGATAACACACATGGAGCATGCAAAACACAAAGTTATGACATTTAGAACTAGTAGGATTCATATATTCTCACTAGGAACCATATAAAAAAGACAAGGCATAGATATAGGACTATTAAGATCCTTATATAGTTACTAGGAGTCATTTCAGAGACACTTAAAAGCATGATACCCAAGTTAGTAAGATCCTTTAATACTTAGTCATAGATCGCATTCTAACAACAAATAGAAGGTCATATCTTGGTAACCTAACTAGTCCATGAGTAGTAGCTCAAAATGTTATCAAAGCTAGGTTAGGTTAGGAGCCCCAAGAACCTATAATGTATCTTATAATGGGTG
Organism: Cryptomeria japonica; assembly: GCF_030272615.1. Lineage (NCBI taxonomy): Eukaryota > Viridiplantae > Streptophyta > Pinopsida > Cupressales > Cupressaceae > Cryptomeria > Cryptomeria japonica. The sequence continues at coordinate 135,118,107 of NC_081411.1, forward strand.
TTGAAAATAATCTACACTCAAGCCAACAATGAAATGGTAAGAAAGGGGGTAGTAGCTCAATGGTAGAGAAATTTATTAACAAATAGAATGCCTTAAGTTGGATTCCTAGCTATTTTATGAATATTAGCTTAACATTTCATGCGTAAATAACATCTACTCCCACCTCTACCATAGATCCAACTTCCACAATTTCTTCTTCCACAACCTCTAGTCACCTTCATGTACCAAAGCCACTACTGCCACACCTTTAGTACTTACATCCTTCACTTATCATCCACCATATGGCCTATTTATCAAATTTATTTCTTCTACATGTAAAAGCCATATGCACAAGATGGAATGATAATTGGTAGATGTAAAAGCCATATTCCACAACCTTTGCTAATATCCTTTCTACCCATGCCAAAATGTGAGGTTTGTAATAGGATGCGACATCCATCAAAGCATAATAGAGATGAGAGTTCTAACAAGATGGCAGATCAAACAATGTAGGAAAGCATCGATTAAAAATAAATACAAGATTGCAGTTTATAGAGTTTAGTAAAAGGGGCAATGAATAAACATAATGCTACTTTGGAAGGCTCCAGAGATGGTGTGTGGTACAATATAGAGATAGGATATGCAAGAAACAAGAATAGAATTTTTTTTTACTTATATGGTTACATAATTGATTCATTATGTTTTGAATTCTAATGCCATTACATAATTAATTCATGATGCACATTTTAATAGGGAGATGGAGATAGGGAGAGTGATTATTTATGTGACATTTTAAAAACTTTGTGTTTATTTATGGAATTTGGATTATTTATTAGCTATGTGATGGATGTTTATTTAAAATACATATGTGATGGATTACATATTTATGATGATACATGTGACATTTTTTGAGCTTTGTGTTTATTTATAGAATGTGGATTGTTTATTGCCTATGTGATGGATGGTGATTTATGATACATATGTGATGGATTACATGTTTATGATGACACATATGTGATGCTAATTATGATGCTCAATTACATATATGATGATACATCATGTGATTCTTATTATGCTTATGATACATATGTATTTATTCTTTATCAACTTACAAATGTAATTCTTATGATGCTCAATTGATGGTGTTGATTTCATGTATAGTCCCTATGTGATGTTGTCACCCTTGGTGGGAATAGGTCATTGACTATAGACATCGTCAACAATTTAGTTGAGGATCCTACATAGTCTACATAAAGTAAAGGTAAGGAATTAAAAAATTTACAATGATTTTGATGACATCTTTTTTATTATTTAATACTCTTTTTGTCTACAAAGTCCATGTTGCTCATGTTGTGTACTATGTAATTTTTAGCTAACATAAGATAATTGAATTACATGTGCAAGAACCTGAACCCCTTTTACGAGGATCCTACATAGTCTCATGGATCAACAGGTATAACTAGTCAATACACCATATAGAAATAGTTTATTTTTAAAAAATTACCTAGAAAACAAACTTCCTCAGTTTTTCAAACCTTGACATTAGCAGAAAATCTAATACAGTTATCAACACCTGAGGCCCCAGATGGACTTATTCAAATTTTAATCCCAACATCAACTTTAGGGCCGACTTCTTCATCAACATTACCCTCATTTGCAAAATTTCTCTCTCATTACCAACTAACTCTCTCATTTGATGGAGTGTAGGTACCAACAAATAGGTATTTGTTAGATGTGTCTTCCTTGAGTGAGGGAAATGCAAGAATAGAAAATGAAAGTGAGACATGTGATAGGTCTACAATAGGGAGATCAACTATAGGTCAAAAGATTAGAAGAAAATTCAATAAACACATGAAAATTTTCCTTCATCAAGGGGGTCATGTTCTTATGATGATGAGACCAAAGATGACATTGAGGTGCCATTGAGGTACAAACATCTATAGAAACAATGGGTACCCAAGGATCTTCCTCTAGTCAACATTGATTTTTGTGTTAACGATAGGATATATCGCATATCACCTTCGTCGTTACATGGTTTCAGCCTATTTTCCATGGATGACATAAAGGTCTGTTACAATAAAGTTGTTGAATTGATGGATTTGGTAAGACCTTGTTACAATTACAATAATTGGATGCAGATTGTTCGATATAAAAAAATATGCGTAGGTATGCACTGTCAGCAAATTATATACAACAGAAAGATAATGATCAAAGTAAACGAGTTTCTGTATACATTGATGGAAGGCCAAAAGCAATAGGTAATATTGCAAGTTTTATAAATAGTACGCGACCTGGGTCAACTAATAAACAACCCAATTGCATATTTGAGGCACGCAATGGAAATCATATATTCGTATGTGCGATAAAATCAATAAGTGTAGGCGAAGAGATTCTAATCGATTACAGTTTGAATCATATAGATACAAACAATGTTAATATCATGGGGGTGGTACGTACTATATACCATTTAAATTAACCAACCTCCAATTAATGACTCCAATATACCATTTTATTATGATGTTTTTTTTCTAAGTCTATTGGTTTAATTTCGCTAACGTTTTTTATATTTTTTCTTTCTCACAGAGAAACATGGATCCATCACATAGCACAGATAGGGATGTAGGTTGCAACACTTCTACTAAGCAGGTAAACCTCATTGTAATTGTACACATTAGATAGAAGTAAATTGTTACATTATTATATTCTTTTTTTGAGTGTTTTAGAATGATTTTGTAATTGTTAATGATATTCTTGACATAGACGGATGTTCGGGGAAAGGGAAAGGGATTTGTAGTACCTGAGAACCTCTCTAGGGATGTGGACTCAATAGGACTAAGTGATGATGACACTGCAAACTCCACACACCCTATGGAATTGATAGAAGAGCCTCTTAAAAAAATTAGTAGAGAGATTGTTGCTTTGGCATCCATGTATCCTCAGTCATAGGGAGGCAGGGCAAGGTGGTTGCCAAGTGGCTACAATGTTTGCTAAATGAAAGGTTCTTGTTGTTTCACAATGTAGACACCAAAATTAGAGTGCAACAAGCTAGTAGGAAACCTAGCAACTCTCCTTATTCCACCTCCCTAAGTCAAACACTTCCTGGTTGCTCAAGGGCTTCAACTCCATTGTTTTAGTATTCCTTCACAAATGCTACAAAACCGACTTATGGAGTCAAACTCACCAAATGTGTTGGATTTATGCAAGGTTCACTTATTTCAACTTGATTTGTTGGGTTTTTTGGCTTTACAACCTTCTTTGTCATACCCGATTTCACAAAATCCAAGTTTTAGGCCTAAAACGGGCTACTAGGAATTAGCCCTCCTTTTGGGGTTTTGTGCTCACCCTTCTCCAACGATGGACTTCCAAACAAAAAGAAGTTGATATTCGGACACCCTTTTGGGAGTTCTTGAAGATTTTCTAAGTCTTAGGGTCCCTTAGGCCTTCTTCGTGATTGTCCCAAAAAATGGGTGCAAAAAGAGGGTTTGCAAGGGTTTTAATGGCATAATCAACTATAGGCAAGAAACCTTCAAAGGTGAGTCAGGAAACCTTAGTCCTACCATGTCACATACCAATTAGGCCATAATAAAGCAGATTGACACCTTCAAAGGCTAGAGAACAAGATTTCACAAAATGCACATAAGGAGAGTGCAACAATTGACAACTTTTCCATTCTTGCTTTCTACAAACACATCTTTGCTTAAATACAAATTACATTCAATCATGTAAGCATGTTTGTCGTTAGAGACAAAAGAGAACCATCATTAGCCCTACACAAAAGCATTAGGCAATTTACAAACATTGTTTCATTCACTGTCAAATCTAAATATCACTACACTTTGCCCTTTCACTGTTATTTCACACTTTGACTTGCACTTTACCACTGTCAAAACACCTTTGCAAAGGTCTGATTGGTGCCTTTCTATCATTGCTCTGTCTTGGTTGTTTGTAGTCCTTCATACATGCTATTTGGAAGAGGAAGAATGCAATAACAACTTCATTTAAAATGCTAAAATCAGTCATAAATGACTGTGACAGCTTGATGGGCATTACAACTTTGCCTAAAGCGATCATTGCTTGATCTTGGCAAACACAAAACCCATGGGCAGGATCTAACAACACTCCTTGTCCTTGTTTACAAACAAATTGAGAAGAAACTAGGCTTTACACACACCAATATATGGTGGAGAGCAAGCAATTGAGTGCATATTGTTGGGACTATTTAAATTTGAGTCAAGTTTAGAGGCCCAAATCAAAATTTTGTTCTACATGTCAGAAAAGTACCTAAATGAGTCAGTGTGAATGGCCTAGTTTGCGAGGGGGTAAATGGAGCCAGTTGATCTTCAGAGGGTAAGGCTCAGGATTCATGTCATACACCTTTCATTTGGCCTATTCAGTGATGTGCAACTTTCAAAATTCAATTTGGATAAGTTTATGAGGTACCCATTTTGAGGGGTGAGCTGAAAGTGCATTTTAGGCACAAATGCAGATTTTATTAAGTAGCCTACTTCATGAGATTACATCTTTTTCCCTATTAATCGTCATGGATAAATTCAAAGTGGATTCAATTCTATGCGTAAATGTGAGTCAGTCTACAAAATTTCAAGTCTTGACAAATCCATTTTCTCAGTTTACCAAGTCAAATCCATTTGCAGTTTGTGTGTTTTGGCAAGTCCTTGTTTTGACAGCTAGTCGGAGCCCTATTTCGCATGTAAAAGTTGCCTCAGTAAGCGTTATTCCATAATGTTTGTTTTGGGTTAATGCTGATATAAATGATGAGCTATCTTTCTAGTTTCAGGCTCCTACCAATCCATTTAGTCAGTTTTCAAAAGGGTTCATTTAGCTATCATTTTCAGTTATCTGCACTTCCATTGTTATATCAGTTAATGTAGCTATTTTTGTGAGTGTGCCGTTTGCATCCAGTCAGGTTTTTGGTCACACTGAGAATTATAATTTTTAATATGTACTTAAAGGTACCTATGTTTCAAATTTGAGGGCCTACGGAGGTCGTTTGATATTTTTGAGAAAGGCGTCATGTGTTGCCAAAACATTGACTTCATTAGGTCTGCAGTGTCGACAAAGCCAGTTGGGCATTTTTGAAAATTAACATCTCTTTGCTCGGGACTTGTATTGAGAAAAAATTTGGTAGATTTCATGCTTTCATATCAGAGTACACGCATGTCAGATGGCGAGCTCCAGAAAGGTGTTTTGATAGGTTTGAAAATTATGTCTTCACGATTAAATGCAAAAATGTGGTGTAATTGCCTGAAGGTTGTAAAATGCGGATTAATGATCCGAAAATGATGCCAATCATTTCCAAAGATATGTTTGAGGTTTGTGAAGCATTCCAGAGGTCAGTTACATGAAAACAAAATTTTTTTTAGTCAAGCCCACTTTGGGGCCCAACTTGGTTCCTACCTGTGCATTAGTTTTATGACGGAATGGTCTAAAAAGAAAATCATGTATCTTCCAAAACCAAGAGGTAAAGAAGTTTTGACAATGAGGTCTAGTGTCCTAATGTTGAGGTTTCAAATAAAAAGAATCCTTCAAGTAACTCCTTTGACAGGAAGATGTGGTTGCAAATAGAGGAGGCCATCAAGACTTCAGGCCGATGCAATTGGTAGCATGGTCTGGTGGAGGTAAAGTTTACACAAACAAATTATTGGCTTTGCATGCAAGATATCATAGGAAGAAGTTTCCAAGTCATAAAGCATGATTCATAGTGTCAAAGTTTTCCACATGAGGCACAAAAGAAAGTTAAAGCACTTTCAGCGATCATTCACATTGCGGATGCATTGGAGCATGGTAACTTCAGTGCATTTCAGTAGGTTGATGTCATGTATGGCAATGGAGCATACACAATTGTTGTCACGCTATCATTAATGGATCCACTGACATGAGTTTAAGAGATGTATCCCCTGAGGTGCGGGCAACACAATTTGAATTTAAGCATGGCGAAAGACTGAAGTTAAGCCTTTGGCAAAGGCAACGAGCTTCAAATAGCAAATGCATTGCTAGTACCCTCTCATAATATGTGGTTTTTGAGAGGAGAGGCCATATCAAAACTAAATTTAAATGGCAATTAGCAGGATTCCCCTCTTTGTGTGACATAGGAATAAGAGAGCAACATGTGAATCTTCCAAGTAAATGTTCCAAACATCCCAATTTCCTCTGCATGGCAGATTGGGCACATTGAATTTTGTAAAATGCAAATGGTTTATAACCAAATTCCACAACCAAAGACTCCCCTATGTTGAAGTTAGAGAGGGCATCATTGAATGAAACATAATTGAAGCTATGCAAATATAACTGCAGCAGTATTGTCTTCTCCTCCCACGTGATGTGAGCAAGGTCAAATTGTTCAAACTCTTATGCTAATGGTGTAATAGCAGGAGATAAACAGCTGCGTAGAAGTTTGGAGGGTTGTTCTAAATTTTTAGAAGTCAATGATAGCAGCAAACAAAACCAATCCTCCCTCCCCTACTGCGTAGAAGTGGCAAATAATAGTTTTGAAGCCATAGCAAATAAACACAGCAATGAAACCCCCCCCTCACGTGGTCTTGGCAGTTGCACAAACCTTCAAAATCAATGTGCAAGCAAATGATCACCCAATTTCCCCTCTATGTGACATGGAGTTGGAAGAAGGTGCATGGTAATGGTGCATGGACTGCGTGGCATGGTAAGAGAAGGCAGCATTGAAACCAAGTGGGAATTGCAGTTTGTGTGGGGGTCTTTAAACTCCATGTCATAATCCTCCTCCCATGTGCTGCGTGGAACAAGGTCCTACAATATGTGAGTTTCCAAGGATTAGCAGCCTCAGGAACCACTAGGATAAGGGACATTGGTAGCAGCTATAGTAGCTTAAAAAAAAAAAAAAAAAAAAAAACTCTCAGCAATTTGCATTTGGCAAGTGTGAGCTAGACTCCATCGACCCTTGCCAACATTTTCCTTCCCCTGCATGGTGCTTGGGCATCAACATTTTAATCAAATGCAAAAAATTACCATTAAAACTCAGAGAGAACCTTCAAAATGCAGCTACAGGCAAAACGACATTATACCACATTGGTTGGGCCAGAGCATTTTTTGATATTTAAATGCACAAACACACTCTACTAATATGTCAAAGCCTCTGGGCTTTTGACGGACGGTGCCTATGGGTACCCAAGGTGGGCCCACGTGTGGCCATGGATCCCAAGGTGATGGAGGAGATGACTGAGTAGCGACTAGGTGGACCCCACATAGGCATGCTTCCCAAGGCAAACAGGCAAATTTTGCAAAGAAGGGTCAGCTTAACCAGTGAACAAGTTGCAAAGGATCCAATGAAGCACATGATTTTGTGGGCCGAAGATGTATGTGAATTACACCCTATGAAATGGAGAAAAGAGGTAAGGATCATGCATGTTTTAGGAGATTAGACAGTTCGTGCAATTTCACGAAGGAAAGTTGCTCGTCGGTTAAGGTCCACGAAATAGCGAAACACGAAATGGTGAAAATGTAGCAGGTTAAAGAGTGAGCATGTTTGGAGCAAATCAATGGCCTACGCGATTTCATGGAGTGGAGATGCACGCCAGATAAAGGCTGCAAAATGGCGAAAGCCACATGGCAGGTCCAGTCAGCGATCCAGTAGGCAGGCCTTGGTGAGGTGGTGATGATGTGATGTAGAGGTGGCACCTAGGTGGATGACAAGTAAGCAGACACGTGATGGAGTGATGAGGTGTCATCCCAAGTGGCATACAGTGAACCCTATTGGCCAATCAGGTCCTACCACATGGCAGGGCATCAGAGCACAAAGGGAGCAAAAATCAAAATTAAAATCAGTAAAAGATATAGTTTCAACTATATTGAATAATTTAAAAATTTAAATGATTGTGCACATGAGGAATTAATTCGCCCAAGGCTGTATTGTTGGCCAAAATATGAAGTATTATGTGTCACCAAAAAGCTCTCAGAGTGAGAAATCCGATTAGGCAGTTAATTTTGACAAATGTGGGATATTTCGAGAGCAGTTTCCATGGGAGTGAAATTCAGTTAGAGAGGAGATATTTGGCAATTTCAGTTGCAGATTTGATTTTCTTCCCTCCTCTTTTTATTCTCAACTCTTCTCATTTGTGAGGGGTTCTAGTTTTTTGAGAGATTTGCTCCAAGGGAGATATCTGAAATTGTAGGTTATAGTGATGGCATCTTTTTATTTGTGGAAATGACAGTGTGTTCTTCTATGTTTTCAGTGTTGTCTTTCCTGTAAGTTTAGTTTCAGTTTGCAAGTTCACACATATGCAAGGCATGTGTGAGTTCCATGAAATTGTCTCCAAAATATACTTAGATTTATATGATTTCATATTATCAAGGATAATTTGAGTTGTCTCTTTTAGATTCCTCTAAGAGTGTAATGTTTGTCTTTTGGGTATTCTTCAAGGAAGGATTTAAATCCTAAAACCCAACATTAATGATTTTGAATGCATATTGGATATATATATAAATATGGTTTTGTGACAGAGCAGAGGATTGTATTAATGCAAGGCATTGATACATGAAAATTTAATGTTGAAAATAACTTGCATCTGAGATTTCTCTTCCAGTTTTTTGCATGACTATGTGGCCTGGATAAGGCACTGGTTTTTTGTAACATTGAAGGGTTGTCAGAACACCAATTTAAAATCCAAAATCAGAATATCTTTTTATATTTTATGTTATGTGGAAGTGTCCCTCCATCTCATGATTCAAAATGTTGAGTTACAAGTGTGGATCTAGCCCATCTGCAGTAACCTCTTAGTTTTTGAACCTTTTGAGATCCATCTGCTTTTGATTGATGCAGTCTTGTGTGTAATAGGTCTGATTAAATGCATCAAAAGGGTGTCCCCCCCTAGGTCTAGCAGAACCTGAAGTGCAGGAGGATCATTAGGATCCTATGTTATGTTGTCCAAGCCCTAAGGTGTTTCATTGATTGAGATTGGCTATCTCATAGATAGATTTGCAGGTGTCTTGGGTTATCACTTTTGGTGAACAACAGATACAAACTCCAAAACAATGACTCACTATTTTTGTTACAATTTACACAAACTGAAAATGCAACCTTCCTTCTCTTTGCTTAGAAAGTCTCTTCACTTTCATCTACAATCTTGGACAACAAGACAAGTCTGTCCACCTGATGAATGCATTTGCTATAGAAGAGAAAAGCATCAAACTTCTTCAAAGACCCTAGCCAAATGGCACACTTGCCTAGGGCTTCATGGCCACAAAACTCCTTACACCTACAATTTTGAAATCAAAACAAGTATCTACATATCTTACAAGTTGACCAACTAGTTCTTGGGAAGCTGTGAGCATTTAGGGCCTCAAGAAACCAAGTTGGTCAAGCATCCTTGCCAATTTCCTAGACAAGGCAGTGAAACTGTCAAAACCAAATATTTTTGCACAAAACTCAAAACTTGATGAAATTAAATGCCACCAAAGGGAAAAGCTTCAAGAAAAATGAGAGAACATGAAAATGCCAAAATAGTATAGACAAGTACAACAGGCGTACGGACTGCTACTCACTTGGAGTCAAAACATAGTGAAAAACAAGGAACTTTTAGTCCAAATTCTCAAAATGCCTAATAATTTCAAATGATCAATCCTTAAAATAGTTCAAACAGGAGATTAAATACCTCTCCCAGTTGGTTAGCCTCCTGTATGGATAGGTACATGTCCAAGAGCACTTAAATTTGACATTTTGATGCCTAAATGACAACTTTTGGTGCCTAGAAAATGCAAGGCTGATCTCAAAGACCTACAATCAACTAAGAGCACTACTCACCCCTACAAACCAAGCATAAGACATTTCCAAGCACTTTTAAAACAAAAACCACATTAAAAACTCACTTTCCATCATTTTGTCAAGCAACTCCAAACTACCAGCTTTGAGCAAAAAGATGAAAACAAGAAACCAAAACCACACAATGAGTTCAAAACACATCCAAACAACCTAGAACAACTTCAAAAACATATTAGACAACTTTCCAAATTAAAACTAATAAAAACCAAAATTTCTATCAAACCTAAGATGAAAATGAGACCTAGGTGCTCCTGCACCATACTCCCCCGGTGACAAAGAAGTCATGTGACTCCTTTGGGCCGAAAAGAGAGAGGAATACCAGCCTTGTGGAAGTCACTTTTAGGTATCCAAGTGGCTTCAGAAGCTGGTTGGTCTTTCCACTTGATCAAATGTTCAAAGTAGTCATTCTTTCTAGTCTTCTTGATGATTCTGGAATCAAGTACCTGTTCAGGAATGGGAGAAGAAGAAGAGGGGAGAGATAGATCAAAAAGGGAATGTGAAATGTCTGAAGCTCTCTGAGTCTCTTTTGGAGGCTACCCCTTGAAAGGTACCAAATCTACAACATTAAAGATAGGAGACAAGGAAACATCAGCAGGTAAATCAATCTTATAAGCATTTGGACCATACTTAGCCAAAATCCTACAAGGTCCAATTCTTCTCATCTATAACTTGGTAGGAACTCCCTTTTGCAGTCTAGACTTGTTGAGATGCACCATCACAAAATCTCCAACTGAGAATTGGACATCCCTCTTTGAAGCATCCACCCTTGCCTTGACTCTTGTTGTGGTGTCCTACAAAGACTGCTTAACCTGTTCATGTATCTCTTTTAGAGACTATGCCATATCCTCTGCTATTCCACTAACATGTTGCAAGTTAGTCACATCATGTACCTCAAAAACACCTCTTGGATGCATACCATAAACAATCTGAAATGGACTCTTACAAGTGGATCTATTTACACTGTCATTATAGGCAAACTCTACTTGTGGGATGAGCTAATCCCAGCTTTGTCCATACTCCTTGGTGAGACATCTGAGTAGATTACCCAATGTTCTATTCACCACTTCTATTTGGCCATCTATCTGTGGATGGTAAGCTGAGCCAAAAGACAAGTTAGTACCCAATTTCCTCCACAAAGTCTTCCAAAAATGACCTAAAAACTTAACATCTCTATCTGATACAATACTAGATGGCAAACCATGTATTCTGACAACTTCTTTAAAGAAAAGGAAAGCAATATGACTAGCATCATTAGTAGTTTTGCAAGGTATAAAGTGAGACATTTTACTAGATCTGTCAACAACCACAAAAATATTGTCATACCCTGCTTTTGTCTTTGGTAAACCTACAACAAAATCCATACTGATGCACTCCCATGGCCTAGAAGGAATGGGAAGTGGCTGATATAAACCAGCATTAGTGCTATTACCTTTGGCCTTCTGACATACCATGCACTGTTCAACAAGCCTTCTGACATCTCTCTACATCTTAGGCTAGTAATAGAAGCATTGAACCAACTCTAAGGTCTTATTGAGACCAAAATGGCCACTCAAACACCCATTGTGTTTCTCTTGGATAAGGTTCTCTCTCATGGAACCTTTAGGAACACATAGCTATCCTCCCCTGAATAAAAAACCATTCTGCAATGTATAGTCAGCATACTCACTATGGAAATGATTCTCAAAAGCAAGACAAACTTTATAAGCAGTAGCAAAATCATCATCATTAGGATACAAATCTTGAAAGCAATCAATACCAATACTCTTAACTTGGATCTCCTGAATAGTCAACAATCTCCTACTTAAAGCATTAGCTACCTTGTTACATTGGCCTTTCTTGTGCTTAAGAGTAAAAGTATATGCTTGTAGGTACTCTACCCATTTCACATGCCTATGGTTGAGTTTATCCTGAGAATTCAAGAAACTGGTTTTCTGTATACACAACAAACTCTTTAGGAAGCAAGTAATGCCTCCACTTCCTGAGTGCCTACACCAATGCATATAACTCTAAATCATAAGGTGAATACTTTTTCTTTGCATCATTCAATTTTTCACTAAAGGAAGCAACTGGTCTATTATCCCGACTCAAGATTGCACCTACTGCAAGATGACTGGCATCACATTCTATAGTAAAGAGTTTATCAAAACTAGGAAGGATTAACACTAGCTGTGTAGCAACTCTAGTTTTGAGTAACTCAAACCCCCTATTGGCTACTTCTATCCATTGAAACTTGACCTTATGACCACCTTTTATTGTATCTAACATGGGTGCACAAATCTCACTGAACCCCCTGATAAACTTTCTATAAAAATGGGCTAGACCATGAAAAATTCTAACTTCACTGGATGACTGTGGGGTTGGCCAACTTGTTATGGCTGCAAATTTAGATTGATCCATCTTAAGATCTCCATTGGACACAACAAAACTAAGATAGACTAGCTCTTTCTGCATAAAATCACATTTCTCAAGATTTATGGTTAACTGCTCATCAGATAATCTTTGAAAAACAATAGCTAAGTATTTCAAATGCCCCTCTTTAGTCTTACTAAAAATGAGAATATCATCTAAGTAGACTACCACAAACTTACTGAGAAAATCCTGCAATACTTCATTCATTAACCTCATAAAGGTACTGGGAGCATTAGATAGTCCAAAAGGCATAACCAACCATTCATAAAGACCCTCATTTATTTTGAAACCAAATTTCCACTCATCACCCTCTTTTATTCTTATCTGATGGTAACCACTCTTTAAGTCTATTTTTGTGAAATACCTTGAACCCCCTAAACAGTCCATCAAATCTTCTATCCTAGGAATAGGGAATCTGTACTTGTAGACACCCAAAAATGGTCAACGCTTGCGAAGTCATACTTTAACATTTGCGCATTGCCTCATTTTAGGTTTTTTGCGTTGCATTAACATTTCTCCTATGTCACACACTTGAATTTTATCATTTGCGAGCATCGAGTCTTTCTTCTGCATTCTTCATTTGTCTCGCTTTCGAATTTGGTCTTGTCGATAACAATCTTTAATCAAGATTTTGGTTGATCTTGTCAATCTCTTATCAACTTGTCAATCTCGTCATTTTACGATCGATTTGTCATCGATCATAGTCCTTCTCAATCGTGTCAATTTGGATCAATTTGTCATTATTCCTCATCAATTGGTGCATTTATCAATTGAATCATTTTATCACATTGGTCATTTATCAATCCAAAATCAAATCGAATCGAGTCAATTATCTTTCAAGACCTAATTCATCTTCTAGGGTTTCATGATTTAATCATTTAACCTTGTGTGTGTCATTTCTTCCTTTAGGATTAATAAATTGTTTATTTATCCTAAGTCTTCTCATTACAATTAAATGTTCATTTAATTGGCTAATTATTCCTCTTTGTGAATTAATTAATAAATGACAAATTATTAATTAATTTACCTAATTTCTAATTTCATTATTTCCTAATTCCTAATTTCATTATTTACCTAATTCCTAATTTCCACCTATTTTCTAATTTCCTAATTTTAATTTCCACCTAATTAATTTGTCTTTAGTGCTCCCTATTTTTGTGCTTCATGCGTCATACTCTTGACATAGCAAGATGTCATAAGGTCCTAGTTCTCTAACCATTACATTGGAAATATGTCATAATTCATGACATAGAAGGTGTCATAACCTTCCTCTTTCCACTCAATTGTGCCATTTTTGAAATCAATTGCCAAAATATCCATTTCATGCTAAATTTGATCCTGTCTCCAATTTTTCTATAAATTGGATGATCTTCATCAATCAAAAGCTAATTGGTAATCACTTTTGCAATCACATAATCATAGAATCAAATAATGAGAATAACCCTTGATTCCTAGCCGCTAATCCCTATCAGACTATCGAATTTATGCTTCTAGTACTCTTGAGCTTTTCATCAATGTCAATCTTGCTTTCAATTGTATGTGCACTTGTAGGTGAGATCCACAAATTCATTTGAAGAGGAAAGAAGAACAATGGAGCCGCATGGAAGGAGCATTCAAATCATCATCCAGTTTGCATAATCATTAGTTTTGTATGCTTTGGTTTTATGTCTCTATTGAATGTGTCTTAGGATAGATTCATTGCAATGAATGCACTTGTGATTGATTATTAGTTTTTATATCATTTGTGATGATTTCCTATTTCCTAACGTACATTAATTGGTGAACCCGATGTGAAAAACTAACCTTCTAACCTCTTTATGGTGTTTTGAGTGCTCTCAAGTTGATTTGCAGGCCAAAAAACCCAAAAACAGGGCCGTGCAGGGTATTCTGGAGACTTCTGCGCCTGTGTAAGACAACTTATGCCTGTGTCAGACATTCTGCGCCTGTGTAAGGGAAATTCTGCGCTTGTGTCAGACATCTTGCGCCTGTGTCATGAGTTCTGCGCTTGTGTAAAGTCCAGAACAGAGGTGAAAAATGCAATGTTTACTTGAAATTTTTGGTGTTTTTGCATTCTGTTTTCTGTGCTTTGGATTTTGGTACTAATTATTTGTGTAGAATCTTGGCATATGCATGGCAAAGACTACAAATCAAACTACTAACATGTGTTATGCAGAATCGATGGTCAAAGACAACAAATCAAACCTCTAACTTGGGTTTTGCAGGTTGCCTTGGAGAAACAACCAAACTGTGTGTTTGAGATTTTTAATTAGGCACTTAGTGATTTATAAATAGGTGGGAATGAACATTTGTTTGCTTTGATTGTTAAGTGTGACATTGGAGTAGGAGAGTATGCTCTTATCCTTCATAGGGTGATCAGAAATCCAGATCTTCGATACCATGATTGTGTTGTTGATTGTTTGTCACCCTTAGAGGGCCTGCCTCCCCGACCACTTTGCTTTTACAAGCAAGTGATAATCATGAGAAGGGAACGACCCAAAGTGAGTATGGCTAGAATTCCTTGGCATTCTAACTCACTATAAAAAAATACCTAATGGGCGAAAGCTTTGAAGGAAGTGTTACGTGGGAATTGCAGTTACTTGGGAAGTGATGACCCTTGGACTCTTTCTCATATCAACATCTAAGTAGGGCCTCTTGGTCTAAATCGTGCTTGCGCGACTACATTTTTTTGGTATCTTGATGGGCTTAATGTCTCAATCATGCTTGCATGACATCAAGGAGTAACGCTTAACAAAAATCCTTACTAAACACCTTGTTTTTAGAGGCCAAAAACCCTTCTAGTTGCTTGAGAAGGACAAATTCGGATACTTGGAAGAGATACTAAGTTCGCCATGGGGAGATTCCATGGGGACTAATGCTTGGCTTCCCTGAGAAGTGAGTGCCGTGGAGGGGAGCCCGTGGGGTCAAGCATCTATGTATTCTCCTTGAATCCCATAATGAGTCTACCTCTTAAGTACCTAATGTCCTTGCCTACCATAAGAAATGTGGGAATGAGCATGATTGTCTTGAGTCTATGTTAAAATATCTTGTCTTCTTTGTTTGTCAAAAGTTGAATTGCATCTCATTTCAAGAACAAAACAAATTGATCCAACATAAGATTAAACATAAGAGACATTCATCCAACAAAAATTCAACAAGATTCAAAGATCATATTCCTAAAGCATGGTTATCCAACATTGTTCAAAATCTTGTCTTAACATTCATGTCACTTACATTTAGATTCATCCTAGGTTGCATTTTTCAAAGTCATTGTCAAGTATCAAGGTTAGGTTTCACCTAAGTCATACTTCTTTTGCATACCAATAAGGGTCATCCATTTGCATGTGTCCTCTTGCATTAGAGTCATATCATTGTCATACATTTATATTTGCATACACTAAGCCTCTTGATTAAGCTTAAGTCATTATCATATCATAGTAATTGTCCCTTTGCATATAGTGCCAAAACTAGGTTTTGTCATACTTAAGTAATCCAAATCTTTGATAAACCCTAAGTCATTGTTAGGAAGTCTAGACCTTATCAATCTTCTGTCCTTTTGTCATCAATATCATTTGGTCAAACCTAGCTTAGTATCCAAGCATATAGGGGAGACTTTGTCATTTTTTCCTTTTGTCACTTAAGTCCTTTTGTCCTTTGAGGTCTAGACATCATTTCAATTTCCTAAGGGTCTCTTTCTTAGATCTGCATTCCAAAAAGTTTGTCAAAATCTTGAAAAACAACCAAAAACATAGGTTGCATTCTTGTCATAGATTGAATTTTCATCTATTTAGTTTGCATTTAGTTCCATATCATACATTGCCCTTGAAAAATTCCAAAAATATTGCATTTGCATAGTGACATGTCTATTGAAACAAGGTTCCAAGCACCAATGATGCAACAAAGTTTGACATATCAACCGACAATGCAATCACAATTCTATCCAACCCAACAACAAAGCAACATTGGTCAAACTTATCATGATGATGTAAGTCTCCAAATACAAAAACTAGAGGAGAAGCTAGCTCAAGAAAATGAGATATTGGAACAAAGAGTGAAAAACATTCAAAAGAATAGATCACAAATGTCCAAAATGTTTCAAAAACTTCCAGGTCGAAATCCAAATATTGAGCCAATTGATGTCAAATCTCTTCTTGAACGATCAGACATTCCAGCTCTCCTCTCCCAAATAGAGATGATGAAACAATTTCAAGAAAAGAGACAACATCAATTTCAACATTATGTGCCTCCACAACAAGAACAAGAAGGTGTTTACTATCAATCAGATTTTCAACCATCACAACCAATTGTTCAACAACTCCAACATATTCAACAAACGCAACCAATGGTTCAATTTCAACAATATGTCCAACCAACCATACAATGTCAACAAATCGTTCAACCAATGGTGGAGTATCGACAAGTTCAATCAACATATCAATGTCAACAACCACAACCAAACATTCAAAAACAAAGCTTGCAACATGCACCAAGCCAAATTTTGAACATGTCAAACCAATTTGATCAACATCTAGTTCAACATCAAAACATGACATCAGACCAAGACCAACTCCTTTCCAAACAAGGTCAAATTCCAGATACAATCATGTCAAAACCTTGAAAGAAAGGTGGCTTTATTGCAATGATCTTAAGGAAACGACCAAGTGAATTCTTTGAGGAAGATCAAGATAATACAATTATGTCTATCAATGCCTCATCCCCTCACAAACAAATTGACTTTCCAGTGGCATCTATCCCTACACCTCTAGAAGTTTCACAAGAACCTTCCATATTCTCCTCATCAAACAATACACCCAAGGATGAAATTATCCAAGAGCTATCCATAATTGATTGCCACGATAATCCAATTCATGATGCACATCCTTGTCATGTTTCAGAAATACAAGACCCGATGCCACAATGCACTTTATTGCCATTACCTATTTTAGAGGATCCCATTCGAAGTCCCTCTTCCTCATGTTCAAGCATTGATTCCTTGCTAGAATCCATCACAAATGTTCAAAGTGCATTTCCTTCATGCCAAAACATTGATTCCTTGTCAGAATCCCTCATGCATATCCAAAGTCCAACCCCATGTCAAGAGGATAATTTAGAGCATGAAGAAATGAGTCCTAAAGAAAATCAAGATCAAGATCCCGAAACCTTATCATCCCATCCAATTGTTGACCAGGATCTCATCTTCCCAGACACTCACGATGATTCCCCTATTCTTGTCCATCCTATCCAAAGTCCTATTGACACTCCATTCCCCGAGCAAGATCAAGATATCTCAGTCCATCAAATCCCAAATGATCCCCTTCCATTTCATGAACACAATGTCCTTTCAAATCCCATTGACATTCCACTTCCTGAGAAAGATCAAGATATCCTTTCCATCCTTTCCGATGATCCCATTGAAAGTCAAGAGCAAAGCACCTTTAAAGAGGATTCCAATGATCTCCCTCCTTGTCAAGATCAAATTATTCCTTCAGATCCTCCACAAGATCCACTTGTTCCTCCATCTCCACGTCTTAATCCTCCATATACACTCCAAGATTCCATTTCTTTTGATGATCCCATTATTTCTCCCATTCCATCTCTTGAAGAGCCTGTCATTGAACCATGTCCACTACACAATCCTAGTCCCCCTCATGATCCTAATCCCACTCATGATTCTAATGTGTCAGTGCAAGATGTTCATGAACCCTCGACATGCATAATGGGTTCTTCCACTTTGGTGAAATCTGATCCACTTCAAGATCTCATTATTTCTCTCATATCATATCCACCTCATAATGGACCCGCGTCTTCTTCCCAAAGAAAAGAGTATCCTACAAGTCAAGATATTCATAAAGGCAAAGGAGTAGACCTTCATGAGCAAGAACCCCTTCATATCAAAGAATATACTAATGGTCATGGCTACAGAGCTCACACTCAAGGTGTTGGTATCCCTTCAAAGTCAAAATCCAAATGTCCACCTTCCCCATCATCGCTTCCATCCATTCTAGGTCCCTATATCCCTCCATCTCCTATGCAACATCAGCAAAGGCACACATCTTGGAGAACCTTCCATCCATCCCATAGGCCTCCATATCATTCCCATCCACACCAACATTCATTCTCTCTTCCAAGCAATTTGGATGCCAAGTATAAAAGTCATAAGTCTAGAAATCCACATGTATTCAAGGATCAACATGTCCAATATAATCGACATGTCAAAACAAAGAACAATATGATCTATAAAGAAAAAGAAATTTCCAAAAGGCCACAAAGGCCCACTAAGCAAAATAAAGTAAAATCAAAATATATATGGGTTCCTAAATCCCTTATGCAAGTAATGCACTCCAAGGAACCACAAAAGCATGAAAAATCAAAAACCATGTGGATCCCTAAGCGGCTCCTTGAAGCACAAAAGCCTAAAGAAACATCAAAATTGGCATCTACAATTGCTATTCCTCCATCCAACCCTCTTAAATTTGTTCCTCCATCACCTTCTTCATCCATTTTGGGCCCTTATATCCCAAAATCCATAGCCTTTCCTCCATCCAAATCTCACAATCTGAGATCCATTTTTCCTCCATCAGTCCATCACCCCTCAAGGTGTGTGCCAATGTCGATCTTGCCTTCATTTCCATCCACTCAAGCCCAATTATTCCAATACCCTACCTATTATCCAATGCATATTTTCCATCCTTCCATCCCTTTGATTCAATCCTTTGCATAAATCCTTGCCTTAGTTTCATCTCTTATTCCATATCCTTATCCTACCAACGTCTTTGAGCATACTTTTAAAGGTCATGGTCCATTTTTTTCAAAGCTACTATCCAAAAAAAAAAGACGCTTGAGTCCTTCTTAAATCCACTATCATGTGTCCATCTTCTATTGAAAAAGTCAAAAATTAAAAATTGAAAAAAAGTCAAAAAAAAAAAAAAAAGGCAAAAGAAAAAGAAAAATAATTCGTCCTCTGGTGAAAACTTGGCAAACAGGCGCCTTGGGCAAGTACCGTGATGAAAACCTGGCAAACAGGCATCATGCATAATTTATGAACTTCTTGCACACCACACTTGAGGGCAGGTTTCCTCCTTCATATCCTATTTCCCTTCATTATCCTATTGAACCCCTGTCATACTCCTTCATATCCTATTGCCTTGCATTATCCTATCGAACTGCTGTCATTACCCTTCATATCCTATTATCCCTCATGTCCAGATTCCCTTTCCTCCTTTGATCTTGACAAGGCTGACGATCATCATGAGCATCATGCATTTTGTTTGTAGCTTTCAGTCTATCATAGCTTTTGGTCTTTATCCATTTGCTTATTACAACCTTTCATCCATATTCCCTAGCTTATTGCAACTTTCTGCCACTATCCCTTAGCCAATCCCGACCTTCAATCCATGTGCCTTATCCATTCTTGGTCTTGCTTATCCTATCCATATCTTATCACTATCCATACACTCTTTTTCATTCCTTGATCTTGATCTGACATAAGGACGCAAAATTTAAACATAGTTTCAAACACCTCTTGACATGTCCCTCATGCCATGTTCCTGCTTTACATTGTCATATCCAGTCTCTTGTCCCATCGCGCCATAGCCCTTGGAAATTGCATCCGTATTGTCTCCACGATAAAAGGTCGTTGTCTTCCCCCTATCCACCATCATTTCAGCAAGCCTATTTATTCACCTGTCCTTGCCTTGCTAGACACTGGGGGCAAAACTCATAAAAATTGAAATCTCAACAAAAAATTTAAAAATGTCCTGAAAAAAATCTCATAAAAATTTAAAAATGTCCTGAAATAATCCAAAAAAAATTGAATAATGTCCTGAAAAAAAGTCATAAAAATCAAATAATGTCCTGAAATAATCCAAAAAAAATCGAATAATGTCCTGAAAAAAAAGTCATAAAAATCAAATAATGTCCTGAAATAAACCAAAAAAAAATTGAATAATGTCCTAAAAAAAAAAATATCTAAAAACTGAAAAAATGAAAATCCCTAAAAATCATAAACAGTCCTGAAAAAATGACCAAAAAATTTTAAAATCCAAAAAAAAGCATTTTGCAATACATTATTCCTTTTGTGCATAAGACAAATCACTGAGCATTCATCCAACGACACTCGCAATCACACGCTGTGCTTTAATGAAATCATGCTTTAACCAGATGAACTTTTTCAATCAAAACCAGACATTCCAACTGATCAAAATTGTCATATCAATCGAACGTTACCATCAAAATCATTTGTCCTTGTTCCTATTATCATGGGTCTTATACAGGGTGTGGTATACTCGAAACCAGACTGTGTCCTGTCTTAGACGGGGTACCGCATTTCCTAAAACTAGACAACATGATCATCCTATCAGTCCTTTCAACTTTTGACAATGAAGATCCAGATGTTTGTTTGATTTGTTGGAATTTGTGCATATTATCTTTTTATTGATTTATCTTTGGCTTCGGTCATGTTCCTATGTTGCTCGATGATGTCACTGAGTGATTTAGAGTGACCGGGATGGTTCATGATCCTTTTCTTTTTTGATTCTGAGTGTTGCTTGTCTATGATGTGTCTGTCTTTCACAAAAAGGATTGCATTTCAGCTCTGGCCTTCAATGCCATGATGCTACGCATCCATTTTGCTACATAAAAATAAAGGTTCTCACCTACAAAGTGCATTACTGAAAGCAAGTTTTCTTCATCTTTAACTGTTTTCTGTCTCATTTTCTTCTTACTAACATTTCTTCCGTCAGTTCGGATAGTCAGTTCGATTTAGTGCTTCGATCCCCGCACACATATGCTGCATCCTGCATCCATTTGGTTAGTACATTTGCATTCCATTAAGCACCATATCAAGCATTTTATCCATTTCATATTATAAATGCATCCAAAAATGCATAAGCAAAAAAAATATATGCATCCATACATATTCCACAAAGGTCCATAAACAGTGTATAAGTCATCCATCCATGGAAAATAACATAAGTCATTTGCATCTCATCATATCGATGCATATCATATCATCTATCATAATAATATCAGAGTACAAAATTGGACTATCTGTCCTAAGTATGGCCCACAGGCTGACTACAACATGTCAAACTACATAATGTCCACTGTCTGTCATACGGAGCATGTGCCTCTATCACTGGGTTCTCCCTCTGTCCTCCTCATCCCTGCCATGTCTCGCAGATGATGTCCCTCCTGGTCCTGGCTGTGGTGGTCTCATCGGTCCACTCACCCCCATGCTGCTCAATGACCTCTGAGAGTGTGACCTGCTCTCTGTCCTCGATCGTTCCCGATATGAAGGTGCTCTCCGATCTGGTGGAACTGCACTCTCATATAATGTCCTCCAATACAGTCTCTCCTCCCCGGTCTCTACCAGCATCTGTGCCATCTCCCGTGCACTGGCATCCCTAATCGACCCAATGAACTTAGTGACTCTATGTCCCTCTCGCTATGCCTGAGCTATGGCTGTATCTCTAGCCTCTGTGAGTCTGGCTATCTCTGCTCTGAACTGCTCATGTTGTCTCTCCAATGTCACAATATAGTCCTACTGACTAGCTATAGTAGCCCTGCACATCTCCATCTCCTCTGTCCTAGCTGTCTCCGGCTCTATAGGAGTATCCTGCAATGTCTCCTGATCAGCTGAGTCTGGCTCCTCATCATCCTCCCCACTATCATCTTCATCATCATCCTCCCCACCATCATCCCCATCTCCCTCATCCTCATCTCCATCATCCTCATCCCCATCCTCATCCTCCTCATCCTCATCATCTCCCTCCTCCTCTCCTGTGAGTGGGAAGTCCTCTTGTCGCCTTGGTACTGGAATATCGGGATCTGTCAATGGCACTGGCCATCATCGTACAAACCATCTATCATACTCATCTATCATCCCGGCGTCTACCACATTTAACCTCCAATCCCACTGTCTCTGTTGTAGCTCTGCAAAGTTGGCATATGCTATGTGTGGCTAAATCATACTCCCCCACTAACTCGTCTCTCTGTGAGATCGGGCAAAGCATGCAGTCCTCCTAGGTACGTCCTGCGTCCCTCCAAACTATTGTCTGACTCTCTCTGGTAGGTACATCTCAATCACTCTCTGGTGATTCACTGGTCACCCAATCAAGTACCTCTCCTGTCTACAATAGGGTAGCTCATCACTATCATCTGACCATCCCGGACAATCACGATATGGCCTCCATATGAACTCTCTCAGTCTATCTAGCTCATGTCGCCAGTATAATATGTATCCAAATGGACCCTGTCTCAGAGCTCCACCATAGCAATACACATATGGTCAGTGTGGTACAACCTGTCTCTCTGTAATCGGTTGACATATGGCAATATGCTCAAATGCCCATACCTGAAGCAATGTGACTCCACAACTCAGCGTCTGAACTCCCTGATATACTATATGATGTAGCTGGAAATACAACATAGCAAGTACACATGGTCCCCACGCGTACACTATCCCCTCTGTCACCATCCACTCTAGTACTCTTCCCTAGCCAATAGGGAATCCATGTCCTCGTCTATCCCCTACTAGTAGACATGCTATCACAACTGCTATCACCACATATCGTCGGTCATACTCGGCAGCCATGCTCTCCCAGCCGATCTCCCTCTTGACAATGTCCAGATCGTCTGTGTCGCACTCAAATAGCCTGCACAATGCATCTCTACCTATCACTGGGTCATACTCTATCATCTCCCCATGTATCAGAATGTAGAGGATGTGCCATACATCCTCTAGAGTCACCGTCGCCTCTCCAGTCACCAAATGGAAAGAGGAGGTCTCTGAATGCCATCGCTCTACCAATGCGGTAAGCAATCCTATGTTTGCCCTAATCTTGGGCATGTATGTGATGTAATATATCCCCAGTCCTACTAATGTGTCTCTCTCTGTGCTCCTGAGTCTATGTCATAGCATGAAACAATCAGGTCGATTCTCTCGTGTGATCAATGGATACTATCGACTCTGCATCACAATCGGGGCATCTTTTTGTCAGTTTTAGGGTTTGCTCCTATGGGGTGCATATCCTCATTTTCATGTCTAACTCAGGGTGTTTTTCATCTACATTGGCCTATCCTACCCTTCTCCCCCCTTGTCAGGTCATTTGCATGCAGTTTCGAATCAAGAGTGAGTCATTTATGGACTCTTGCACCTGTGTCATAGAAACTGCGCTTGTGTTAGATAAATTGCGCTTGTGTCTTCCTACACAAGCGCAGAACACCTGACAAGCACAGAATTAGACCACACAAGCACAGAATTAGACCACACAAGCGCAGAAGTCCTCTTTTTCATCCCCTGTGGGCCCCGTAATGTCCCGCAAATGAGTCAAATTCATGAAATTCAACACATGGGTTTTCGAGATACATACCGCTGCTCCTGCGTCATCTGGTCATCTGAGTGTGCGTACACGTTCTCCAAGGTGATCCACCATTGGAATGTTCACCATCTCTCTGCAAGTGTCCTTGTCCAGAGCAACAAATCCTCCTCTTTAGCTAGTAAAAATGAGCAATTTTCACCCTCTTGGTCTCATTTATAGCTCTTTGTCATTGCATAGATGGACATGCATCTTCTCCATCTTATATTGGTCGCGGTCTTGTGCACCTTACATTGCTTGTCCATCATGCATCCGATCTCTGATTGTCAGTCCGTTCAATCCTATCATTTTTATCGATCAATTGACCTCTTTTCCGCATGTTTCCGGCCAATTCCTCGAGGGGGCATGCATATGTCATTGTCAGTTATCTAGGGCATTTTAGTTATTGTTCTTTGAAACAATGCTTAAAATCGCATTGTCTCAAAGAGGGGCAAAATGTAGACACCCAAAAATGGTCAACGCTTGCGAAGTCATACTTTAACATTTGCGCATTGCCTCATTTTAGGTTTTTTGCATCGCATTAACATTTCTCCTATGTCACGCACTTGAATTTTATCATTTGCGAGCATCGAGTCTTTCTTCTGCATTCTTCATTTGTCTCATTTTGAATTTGGTCTTGTCGATAACAATCTTTAATCATGATTTTGGTCGATCTTGTCAATCTCTTATCAACTTGTCAATCTCATCGTTTTACGATCGATTTGTCATCGATCGTCGTCCTTCTCAATCGTGTCAATTTGGATCAATTTGTCATTATTCCTCATCAATTGGTGCATTTATCAATTGAATCATTTTATCACATTGGTCATTTATCAATCCAAATCAAATCGAATCGAGTCAATTATCTTTCAAGACCTAATTCATCTTCTAGGGTTTCGTGATTTAATCATTTAACCTTGTGTGTGTCATTTCTTCCTTTAGGATTAATAAATTGTTTATTTATCCTAAGTCTTCTCATTACAATTAAATGTTCATTTAATTGGCTAATTATTCCTCTTTGTGAATTAATTAATAAATGACAAATTATTAATTAATTTACCTAATTTCTAATTTCATTATTTCCTAATTCCTAATTTCATTATTTACCTAATTCCTAATTTCCACCTATTTTCTAATTTCCTAATTTTAATTTCCACCTAATTAATTTGTCTTTAGTGCTCCCTATTTTTGTGCTTCATGCGTCATACTCTTGACATAGCAAGATGTCATAAGGTCCTAGTTCTCTAACCATTACATTGGAAATATGTCATAATTCATGACATAGAAGGTGTCATAACCTTCCTCTTTCCACTCAATTGTGCCATTTTTGAAATCAATTGCCAAAATATCCATTTCATGCTAAATTTGATCCTGTCTCCAATTTTTCTATAAATTGGATGATCTTCATCAATCAAAAGCTAATTGGTAATCACTTTTGCAATCACATAATCATAGAATCAAATAATGAGAATAACCCTTGATTCCTAGCCGCTATTCACTATCAGACTATCGAATTTATGCTTCTAGTACTCTTGAGCTTTTCATCAATGTCAATCTTGCTTTCAATTGTATGTGCACTTGTAGGTGAGATCCACAAATTCATTTGAAGAGGAAAGAAGAACAATGGAGCCGCATGGAAGGAGCATTCAAATCGTCATCCAGTTTGCATAATCATTAGTTTTGTATGCTTTGGTTTTATGTCTCTATTGAATGTGTCTTAGGATAGATTCATTGCAATGAATGCACTTGTGATAGATTATTAGTTTTTATATCGTTTGTGATGATTTCCTATTTCCTAACGTACAGTACCTTATTGTGATTTTGTTGATGGCTCTAGAGTCTGTACATAGTCTCCATGTTCCCCCTTTCTTAGGTGCTAACATAGTGGGTACAACACAAGGACTTATACTCTTTTTGATTAACCCCTGATCTAACAACTCTTGAATCTATCTAGCTACCTCTTTGTTTTGTTCAGGAGTCATCTTATATGTTGCTTTGTTTGGAAAAGAAGCTCCTGGTATAAAGTCAATTTGATGACTAATGGCTCTAGGAGGGGGTAATGTTGCTGGTTGTCCATCACTGATGATGCCCTTAAAGTTATCAAGAATTTGCTGCACTTCTTGTGGGATCTCAACTTGTTTTTCTTTCTTCTCCTCCTTAGGTTTCACTACAAGTGCATAACCAATCCCATCTCCCTCTTTCATTGTTTGGATGAACTCTTTTTCATTGAATAGTAACACTTTAGGTGCCTGTGGTTTGTTGTTCTCTATCTCTTCACTAAGGGACTGAATTTTGTAGACAATGCCATTCTTTTGAAAGGAATATGTGTTTTTTTCACCATCATGGTGTGCCCTTCTATCAAATTGCCAAGGTCTACCCAATAGTAGATGGAAAGCATCCATAGGAAGGATGTCACATAGTATCCAATCCTTGTATTCACCTATGTTGAATTCTACCCATGCTTGTTCATTAACTAGGACATGTTGCCCCTTGTTTAACTAGGTTATCTTATAGGGTTCATTGTGCCTCATTCTAGGTAGGTTCAATTTGCTAATAGCCTCCTCTGAGATAATGTTATCTGTAGAACCTAAATCTATAACCACCTTACATACCTTGCCCAAGATTTTGCACTTTATCCTGAATAATGCTCTTCTCTGAGACACTTCACACTTATGAGGTTCTTGCATCAATACTCTCCTCATCATTAGACTCTCACCATCTTCAGGTGCTAGGTTCATTTCTAGAGTTCTTGTACTACTTCCTTCCTCCTGAACATAGTTCACTCTCTTTTCACCTCCATGGGAAGAACTGGGCTTTTCTGGACACCTATAAGCAGGATGACCCAATTTCTGACAGTTATAGCATTTCATAGTGGAGAGTAAGACCCTCTACCTGGTCCACTAGATCTACCCCTTCCTAGGTTGCTTGATCCCCTACCCCTATAATTGGGCTTGCTTTGAGAATCCCCGCTTTACTCTATAAGCTTAGATTCTCCCTAGGACCTTTGATCTATGTGTCTTCCCCCAAAACTGCCTCGATGGCCTCTACCATCTCTGCCTCTTCCTCTACCTTTGTTATTCTACTCTTGCTTCTTCCTACTCCTTTCCTCTACCTTGAGTGCAAGTTGATAGCACTTTTGGACTATTGTAGGGCACAACAAACTTAACTCTTCCTATATGTTCCATCTCAAGCCATTGAGATACCTAGCAACCTTGACATTTTTATCCTCTTGAATCTTTGACCTAAGGCATAGCTTCTGAAACTCCTCAGTGTAGGTATTGACATCTAACTCTTTTTGCCTAAGGTTTTGCCTTTTCCTATGAAGCTGTATTTCATAGTCCTCTGGAATGTAAGTCTCTCTGATTTTGGACAACATTCCCTTCCAAGTTTCTATGGGCTTTTTTCCCTCTGTAGCGTCCTAAAATTGCGACACTTGCAATTTCGACTGCATTTGGGTCTTCACGATGGCGATGCAACACGGAACCTGAATGGAGACCCCGAAACTTGTTCATGACATCAAAAACTGCATTTCTCAGCACCTTGGCCTGATCCTCCTTGCACCCTGCTATCCCGAGAGGTGGGACCATGGCACCTAGTGCCCTGGTCCTTTAGGAATAGGGCGCCCAGTGCCCTGGTCCCCCAGGACCATGGCGCCCATCGCCCTAGTCCCTGGCCCTATTTTGGGCCCAGTCTCTTATGTGGTCTCGGGTCTTTATGTTTGCAAATTGGAAAATAACATTTCCTGGTCGGCCTAAGGTCAAGAAAATTAGTCTATCAGCCCTAATTGACAAGTATATAAACTACATTTCCTCTCTCAAAAAGGGAGGAGGACATAGATGGAAAAAAAGGTGGAAGCGATATTCAAACATTCAAGCATTCAAGCAATCAAGCATTCCTTCAAGCAATTGAGCATTCTAAGTCTCCATTCAAGGCTAAGTGTTGCATTCAAGACAAGGATTCAACCATTGAAGAGGAGATCACATACAACATACAACATACTACATACATTACACCTTCGCATGTAAGAATACAAACATTCTTATAACAAGGTATCAGTACTTGTTTACATTACAAACATTTACATTTACAACATTCTCATTTCTTGGTTAATTCCAAAACCAGGGTTTGACCTAAAGGCAAACCCCTCATCCCTAACCCCCCAATCGTCCTCTCTTTTCTGTGTGTAGGTTGTAGGTACACGACTGTAATTGAAGATCTGGAATCCTTGTGCAGAGACGAACAGATCCCCCTTCGTTTCGCGGATTTTTCGGAGGACCGTGTGCACGTCGGGCACCATCGTCCCGTCAACTTTCACTCAAATTTGCAAAACAGCACCATCTCAACATTTTACTGCTAATTCCAGGTCCACAGCTTCATCCCATATCCCTATCTCTGTTTATAAGTGAATCTTTCCTACTTTACATGCATTCCTAGTTCAATCTTGCTATCTACATTTCTTTACAAAAGAGGGTATCCTTGATATCTTAACCCTTGAAACTCATTTGGAATCCAATCTTGCATTGCATGGGATTGGATCTTGTGGGTTTCAACCCCTCTTTTGAATGTAAAGTCTCTCCTAAGTGAAAACCATCAACCCTAGTGACTCTCCCTTCTCTCTCCTCGGAGTTGGGGAGGGGAGAACGACTAGGGTTCGATTTTTCCACTTTACATTTTGGTGAACCCGACGTGAACATCCTCATTCTGATTATTCATGGTTAGATCTAAAAATTTTGCCTTCCTAAATTTCCATGTTTGATCTTTTGCAAATTTTAGAGGTTGATTGCATAAAAAAACCCTAAAATTTTCTTTTTAGTAATTAAACTTGTGGAATGTTTAATTGTTAATGCTTGTTTCAGATCTACCCTTCTATTGCAGATTGTCAATTCATATTTGTGCTTTAATTCTAAAAATTAAGTGGTTAAATGTCAAAACCCTAATTTTTAAGACCTTCTTGATTCAACCTTTGACTGATAAATTCACTAATCAAAACACCTCCAAATCGGCTGTAACTTTGGATTCCGCAATAAAATCACAATATCTTTCATCCCTGAAAATTTTTAAAAAAGTTGCAAGGACCGTGTGCACCCCGAGCGCCATCGTCCCCGACATTTTTTCCGAAATTTCGGGAGCTAGATCTTACTGTATTTTTCTGCTAAAATCCAGAATTTTGGCTGATTTTATCAATTTAACACCTTCAAAATTAAAGTCAAAGTTGGTCTAGCGATTGCTCGGATAAAGGCTTATAATCATTCAAAAATTGTTGAAATTGAAATTCATATCAAAATTGTGTTCCTTACTGTCCTAAATCTGAAAAGTGTGTTAGCATTCATTCGAAATTTCAGTGCTTTATTCAAATTCTTGCAATTTGTGACTTTTGAAATCAAGTGTTTAATTGCAACAACCTTGATTTCCGCTTTCAAAATCGAATTTTGCATGAAATCGGATCAACTTTTAAAATTTCAAAACTTGCATTGCTTTCAGCATTCCCTCTAAAATCATAAAATTCAAAATTTCAGTTTCCCTCTCTTTTTCAAAATTCAAATTTTACATTTTTCAACAATCTGGGTAGGGTTCAATTTTGAGATTGCAACTTTAATTTGGCCTATCTACAAATTGTAAAATCACTCAATTTTTTCAGATTAGCTTTAAAATCATCATAGCTTTCATCCCTGAAAATTTCAAAAAAAATTGCGAGGACCGTGTGCACTCCGTTCGCCATGGTCCCGGATATTTTTTCCGAAATTTCGGGAGATTGTCTTGATTATATTTAACAGCTTAAATCTAGGAGATTGGCTGATTTTATTGAAATTTGCTACCTCTAAAATTCAAAATCTTCTCTCTTTCTTTAGAGCATGAGTTTTACAACAATAAGCCCTACTTACACTATTCCCGTTAGACAAAGCCTTAGAATTAGGTCTTTCCAAGGTGTAATTATTGAGGAGATGGAACCTAATTTGAATGGACTTTTTAATGAGGACATGGGTAATTCCTCTAATCCTCTTAATGATGAAGAAACTCTCCATGAGGTTTCTGTAGAACAACTTTCAAAATTGGATAACCAATTTGATGATTTTCAACAATGGATGTCTCAAGAATATCCCGATAGTGAAGCTCTTTTGTTAATTGAGGGTCTAAAACGTATGGTTCAAAGTGATAAGAATGGAATTGATATTTTGCGTGGTATTGCACACATTGTGGATTCGAATGTGATGCCAATGAAAAGTTGTGCCGAAACCTTAGGTTATACACAACCTCCTACTCAAGTTAATCATTCTATTCCTTTGACGACTTCTATTGCTAGTATACCTACTTTTACATCAAACATAATGACTACTTCAACACAAGACATTCCTCCTATGATCACCAGTCATGGGGGCAATCCCTCTTCTTCAATCAACCCTCTTCCTTCATTCAATCCAACTTCTTCATTCATTCCTTCAATAAGTGTTCCTATTATATCACCACAAATGAACATGACGCAAGGGGGCAATTCCTTTAACCATTCTATTCCTCCTTGTAGTGTTCCTCCTGTCCAATCATCTCCTATGACTAACTATCATAGTGTCCCACCACCTTACTCTCTACCTTCTTTCAATAACATAACACCTCCATCACAATCTAACACGTCTAATATGAACTCTTCGACTGAAGCGACCATTAACAATCTTGCACAAACTGTCTCTTCTTTACAGCAACAAATTGCCTCTATGAATCAATCTAAGTTTAGTGTGCCCACATTTGATGTTGCGAGCCCACTTTCTCTTGACATTGTTCAAGCTATCCCCCCTAAACATGTTGAAATTCCGCATTTGGAACTTTATAATGGTAAGGGTGATCCTCTAACACATGTTAAGACTTTTCAAACAATATGTATTGATTTTGCTTATGACCAAAGGTTGCTTACAAAACTGTTCACTAGAACATTAAGAGACAAAGCCCTACAATGGTATTGCTCGTTGCCTTCTTATTCTATTTCTTCTTTCGAACAACTTGCAAATGCTTTTATTCAACAATTTCAAAACAATATAAGTCCTAAAGTTACTTTGATTGATTTAATGCATTGTAAACAAGGTGTTAAAGAAAAAGTGACTGATTTCATTGGTAGATATAAGCATTTGTATGCTCAAATTTCCTTTCCAGTGCCTGACAATGATATTCAAAGAATCTTTATTTCTAATTTACAAAAAGATATTAGAGAAAAACTCCTGTTTTCTGAGTTTACTTCTTTCCAACAGTTGTGCGCAACTCTTCACAATTATCAACTGATTGTGAGTCAAATGGAACAAGCAAATCCTATGACTCCAAGTGATAAGGGTGATAGTAGTCAACAACCATTTGGGAAGTTTAAACCGAATAGAGAGTCCATTAAATTCAATGGAAACATCATCAACAACAATGTGAATGCAGCATCAGGTGTGCCTCCTATTTCTAAATTTTTCAAGAAAGAAAGAAAGTTTACTCCATTGAATGAATCATTGCATAGTATTATGAATAAGTTATTGGAACAAAATGTGCTTACTCTTCCTCCTATAAGGCAAATAGATCCTGCAAAGATTAATTCACCCTATTTTGATAACAAATCTTTTTTTCAATTTCATCGTCATCCTGGGCATGATACTGAAAAATGTTTTTCTTTAAAGGGTAAAATTCAAGATTTGATTGATAATAATACTATCTCTGTTTCTGGTGTGAATGATAAAGGCAACACATCTGTAGCTCCTCCTAACCAAAATCTTCAGATTTTTACTGATCCATTGCCTTCTTATACCTCTAATGCGATTGATACTACTGATTCCTCTGTCTCACTTGATGATCTTGTGTCTATGACTCCGAATGTGATGAACTTTGTAGAGCAGCAGAAAATCCCTAAAGAACCTTCCATCACATTTGATTCCAGTGAAACTATCAGGGCACCTGATGGTCCTTTATATATAGTTGCAAAAGTCAAGAATACACCTTGCCGTGGAGTGCTTATTGATCCTTCTTGTATGGTTAATATCATGACGGAAGAATTTCTTTTTACTTTGCAATTGAATCAAGTGATCTATGATGAAACAAATGTGGTTGTGAAACTATTTGATGCATTTTCTTCTCCTGCAATTGGTTCTATTACATTACCTATTGAGGTCCATAACAAATCCCTTGATGTGGACTTTGCTATTATTCCATCATCTGAACAATTTCGTGCAAAGCTAGGCTATCCTTGGCTATCTTCCATGAAAGCTATTGCTTCTCCTATTCACAAGTGTTTGAAATTTCCCCATAATGGTGAAGTTGTTACTGTCAATCATAGTCTCTTTAAACCAGCTGAAAGAACTTATAGCATTCCTATTGATTACTTTTGGCCTAAACAATTTCAGTCTCTTCCTCCGCGAAGTGATCATCTTTTCAAATCTTATCAAAAGTGGAAAAAAGATATGATCCTATCTCTAAGTGAACCTAGAACACCCAAACTTGACATTCCTATCATTCTTGAGAAGGAAGTTCTTCCTTTGAAAGATAAAACTAATGTCTTTCCTCAAGAAGATTCCCAACCCATCCCTATGGATGTGACTATGCCTATAACTAATAAACTTCCTAAAAGTAGACCTATACCTCCTCGACATGATGGGCTTGGTCTCCTTCCTAAACCAAATATTCCTCCTTTATATGGAGTAGTTCCTCCTCCTTCCTCTTATGGAGAGAAGAGACCTTCCTCTTCTCCTATTGTTCAACCTAAGAGACCACAACCTAAACACTCAAGTGATAAGGATGAGAACATTCCTCCTCCTCAATCTTCTCAACTTCCTACTAAGACTAGACAAAATCGTTCTACACGTGAACGCTGATGAAAGCGTCATCTTAGAGCTCAGGCAGCTGCTTCTCAAACTTTGCAATCCCCAAAAACACCTTCAGCCAGTATTATTCCATTTTCTCCTTAGCCGAAAATTGAGCCAAAATCTCCGAAACATAAGATGCATGATGGTCTTGATCCTGTGCGAGTTAAAGATCCTATTTTTATAAATCTTGATGATGATATGGATGAAAATGTTACTCCTGTTCATTCTGATAGTGAATATGAATATGTTGATGTTGATAACCATTTATCTAACGCATTTTCTAAAGCACTTATCCTAGCTCCTAGACAAGAACACCGCGGCTTGGGATATGAACATAGCCCTTGTTTGGATCTTGTGATAGCTCCATCTGCTGTGTTGGATGTTCCTCCTCTAGCGTGTTTCCTACCTTCCTGAAATACTGATCAGCAAGATTGGGGGGTAGATGACGTGCTAGACTAGTTTCATTAGCATAGCAGATTCTCTCCTCCTCTCTTTCGTTACTTCTTCTATGTGTTATTCTCATTCTTCTATTTGTTGTCCTTAGTGTTGTCTACTTGAGGATGATGCAAAGCATTGAGATCTCTTTTGGTCTCTCTCATGTTGACTCAAAAGACACATGTGTTCCCTTCTTCTAGGTGACCTTCCTTGATTGGGGAATGAAGAACAATTATGCATACATACATATGATATGCATGAATTATCGTATAGCATATTGACCCCGAGGCAAGCAAAGTCACCTTGTGCTTTGTGTTTTGTGTCTATTATCCTTGGGCTTATCTCACACTTGGGGGCTAAATCTTTGTGATAACGTGCTCCTTTTTCATTTCTTATATGTATCACTACCTTAAAGCAATCACCCCCGGTGAGGCATGTGCGATCGCTTTAACGTAGGGGGGCATACATCCCGTTGATATCTTTTCAAGATACTTAAAAATTTCTTGACAAATTTAGCTTTGCCTTGAAAATTTTGATATCTTTCTTGCATGACTCATAGTGAGGGAACCTTACTACTGACAGTCATGGTTCTCCCTCATGATCTTCCCTTTTACTTTGTCAATCGAAGTCGTAAGATCCTTAGTCCACTGGGGGCTTGGTGTATCTTGCCTCCTTGACGTGGTGAAAGTTTTTCAATGTTGTTTCCTTGTACTTTACCAGAAGTATGAGCATACGCTTATACTCCCGCTAAAGTGGGGGCTAAATGTAGCATCCTAAAATTGTGACACTTGCAATTTCGACTGCATTTGGGTCTTCACGATGGTGATGCAACACGGAATCTGAATGGAGACCCCGAAACTTGTTCATGACATCAAAAACTGCATTTCTTAGCACCCTGGCCTGATCCTCCTTGCACCCTACTGTCCCGGGAGGTGGGACCATGGCGCCCAGTGCCCTGGTCCTTCAGGACTAGGGTGCCCAGTGCCCTGGTCCCCCAGGACCATGGCGCCTAGCGCCCTGGTCCCGGGCCTTATTTTGGGCCCAGCCTCTTATGGGGTCTCGGGTCTTTATGTTTGCAAATTGGAAAATAACATTTCCTGGTCGGCCTAAGGTCGGGAAAATCAGTCTATTAGCCCTAATTGACAAGTATATAAACTACATTTCCTCTCTCAAAAAGGGAGGAGGACATAGATGGAAAAAAAGGAGGAAGCGATATTCAAACATTCAAGCATTCAAGCATTCAAGCATTCCTTCAAGCAATTGAGCATTCTAAGTCTCCATTCAAGGCTAAGTGTTGCATTCAAGACAAGGATTCAACCATTGAAGAGGAGATCACATACAACATACAACATACTACATACATTACACCTTCGCATGTAAGAATACAAACATTCTTACAACAAGGTATCAGTACTTGTTTACATTACAAACATTTACATTTACAGCATTCTCATTTCTTGGTTAATTCCAAAACCGGGGTTTGACCTAAAGGCAAACCCCTCATCCCTAACCCCCCAATCGTCCTCTCTTTTCTATGTGTAGGTTGCAAGTACACGGCTATAATTGAAGATCTGGAATCCTTGTGCAGAGATGAACAGATCCCCCTTCGTTTCGCGGATTTTTCGGAGGACCATGTGCACGTCGGGCGCCATCGTCCCATCAACTTTCGCTCAAATTTACAGAACAACACCATCTCAACATTTTACTGCTAATTCCAGGTCCACAGCTTCATCCCATATCCCTATCTCTGTTTATAAGTGAATCTTTCCTACTTTACATGCATTCCTAGTTCAATCTTGCTATCTACATTTCTTTACAAAAGAGGGTATCCTTGATATCTTAACCCTTGAAACTCATTTAGAATCCAATCTTGCATTGCGTGGGATTGGATCTTGTGGGTTTCAACCCCTCTTTTGAATGTAAAGTCTCTCATAAGTGAAAACCATCAACCCTATTGACTCTCCCTTCTCTCTCCTCGGAGTTGGGGAGGGGAGAACGACTAGGGTTCGATTTTTCCGCTTTACACGCTCTTTCTCACATTCATCCTGAATGAACTTCCACCATGTTAAGGCAGCTCCTCTCAACCTGGACTTAGCCACCTTCACTTTCTGGGCCTCTGTCACACCATCACATTCAAAATGGTTCTCAAGCCCCTCAATCCACTCCATGACCACTTATGGGTCCATTTTACCACTGAATAGTGGGACTCCTTCTAATGTTCTCCCACTCATAGCCTTCAAGGCTTTCAAAAAGGGTTCATTCTCCATCATAGGGTTTGGTATAGGGGTTTCATCCTCTATAGCTAAGAGCTTACCCCTGCCTTATGTTCCCTTTATCTTATTGCTGGCTTCATCTGCCTTCACTTCTACATCACCCAACTTCTGCTCTAGGAGGTCTAGCTTCAATTTGAGTAACCTATTTTCTTCTTCTTGGTCTTCCACTTTCTTTGCTAACTTTGCATTTGTCACCATGGTTGCCAAATTGCTACTTCTTCCCAAGTGTAACTAAGCTCTGATACCACTATGATAGGGAGGCAGGGCAAGGTGGTTGCCAAGTGGCTAGAATGTTTACTAAATGAAAGGTTCTTGTTGTTTCATGGTGTAGACACCAAAATCAGAGTGCAACAAGCTAGTAGGAAACCTAGCAACTCTCCTTGTTCCACCTCCCTAAGTCAAACACTTCCTGGTTGCTCAAGGGCTTGAACTCCATTGTTTTAGTATTCCTTCACAAATGCTACAAAACTGAACTATGGAGTCAAACTCACCAAATGTGTTGGATTTATGCAAGTTTCACTTATTTCAACTTGATTTGTTGGGTTTTTTGGCTTTACAACCTTCTTTGTCATACCCAATTTCACAAAATCCAAGTTTTAGGCCTAAAACGGGCTACTAGGAATTAGCCCTACTTTTGGGGCTTTGTGCTCACCCTGCTCCAGCGATGGACTTCTAGAAAAAAAGAATTTGATATTCAGACACCCTTTTGGGAGTTCTTGAATATTTTCTAAGTCTCAGGGTCCCTTTGGCCTTCTCCGTGACTGTCCCAAAAAATGGGTCCAAAAGGAGGGTTTGCAAGGGTTTTAATGGCAAAAATCAACTATAGGCAAGAAACCTGCAAAGGTGAGTCAGGAAACCTTAGTCCTACCATGTCACATACCAATTAGGCCATAATAAAGGAAATTGACACCTTCAAAGGCTAGAGAACAAGATTTCACAAAATGCACATAAGGAGAGTGCAACAATTGACAACTTTTCCATTCTTGCTTTCTACAAACACATCTTTGCTTAAATACAAATTACATTCAATCATGTAAACATGTCTATCATTAGAGAAAAAAGAGAACCATCGTTAGCCCTACACAAAAGCATTAGGAAATTTACAAACATTGTTTCATTCACTGTCAAATCTAAATATCACTGCATTTTGCCCTTTCACTATTTTTTCACACTTTGACCTGCACTTTACCACTATAAAAATACCCTTGCAAAGGTCTGATTGGTGCCTTTCTATCACTAATCTGTCCTTGGTTGTTTATATTCCTTCATACTTGCTATTTGGAAGAGGAAGAATGCAATAACAACTTCATTTAAAATGCTAAAATGAGTCATAAATGACTGTGACAGCCTGCTGGCCATTACAACTTTGCCTAAAGAGATCATTGCTTGATCTTGGCAAATACAAAACCCATGGGAAAGATCTAACACCACTCCTTGTCCTTGTTTACAAATAAATTGAGAAGAAACCAAGCTTTACACACACCAATATATGGTGGAGAGCAAGCAATTGAGTGGATACAAACTCCAAAACAGTGACTCACTGTTTTTGTTACAATTTACACAAACTGAAAATGCAACCTTCCTTCTCTTGGCTTAGAAAGTCTCTTAGATTTCATCTACAATCTTGGACAACAAGACAAGTCTGTCCACCTGATGAATGCATTTTCTATAGAAGAGAAAAGCATCAAACTTCTTCAAAGACCCTAGCCAAATGGCAAACTTGCCTAAGGCTTCATGGCCACAAAACTCCTTACACCTACAATTTTGAAATCAAAAAAACTATGTACATATCTTACAAGTTGACCAACTAGTTCTTGGGAAGCCATGAGCATTTAGGGCCTCAAGAAGCCAAGTTGGTCAAGCATCCTTACCAATTTCCTAGACAAGGCAATGAAACTGTCAAAACCAAATATTTTTGCACAAAACTCAAAACTTGATGAAATTAAATGCCACCAAAGGGAAAAGCTTTAGGAAACATGAGAGAACATGAAAATTCCAAGACAGTATGGACAAGTATAGCAGGCATACGGACTGTTGCTCACTTGGAGTCAAAACATAGTGAAAAACAAGGAACTTTTAGTGCAAATTCTCAAAATGCCTAATAATTTTGAATGATCAATCCTTAAAATAGTTCAAATAGGAGATTAAATACCTCTCCCAATTGGTTAGCCTCCTGTATGGATAGGTAGATGTCCAAGAGCACTTAAATTTGACATTTTGATGCCTAAATGACCACTTTTGGTACCTAGAAAATGCAAGGCTGATCTCAAAGACCTACAATCAACTAAGAGCACTAATCACCCCTACAAACCAAGCATAAGAAATGTCCAAGCACTTTCAAAACAAAAAACACATTAAAAACTCACTTTTCCATCATTTTGCCAAGCAACTCCAAACTGGCAACTTTGAGCAAAAAGATGAAAACAAGAAACCAAAACCACACAATGAGTTCAAAACTCATCCAAACAACCTAGAACAACTTCAAAAACATCTTAGACAACTTTCCAACTTAAAACTAATAAAACCAAAAATTTTATCAAACCTGAGATGAAAATGAGACCTAGGTGCTCCTGCACCACTCAGACTGATGAGATAGGATAGAGGGTGCAAGTATTGATTCAGACAATAGAAAACATGCAAGTAAGCAGTAATGAAAGCTTTAATTATAATGAAAGATCAATAATAATTTATATTTTATTCCCTTTTATGTCATTAACTAAAATATGTTTGTGTTGTTTTTACAGCAATTTATGCGCCCTCATGAAACTAGTGGCCATGATCAGGGTGTTGTAGGTACTTCAGGTGATGACGATTTTCTTGACTTATCACTTTGAGTACCCAAAATACATCATACTTGATACTGACAATGCTCATAATAAAGGTTCATCCTTGATTACAATTCTTGCACTTTTTATATATTTAATGTTTGATATATTTAAAGTATTATTCTTCGGGTGTTGTCAATGTTCTTGTGCAAATATCATCGGTGCCTCATCAAAGATTAGCCCCACCTATATTATTGACTGCAATTTCGGCAATACGTAGCATGCACACATCCTCTACTGCATGTCATATTAGCCTGTCCACTGTTGGTAGATACCTCTTTTTCTCTATCTTCTGTTATGTGTTTATTTCCCTTCAAGCATTCTTTCTTGGGTGCATTTCATAGTGGATTCATTTTCTACAGCAGCAGATGCACATGAGGATGCACTAGAGGTGACTACAACTGATAACATACCATCATTTCCTAGATCTTCTCATATTGCTAGTACGAGAACTTTGCAGGCCACATTGGTGGTGAGCGATGAAGAAATGATTCCCTTAAAGATACAAAAGGTCCAAGTACTTTAATATTATTATTATATATATTCTAATTGTATTTTATTTTCTAATCACTCATTTTGGACTAATAATCCCATGAATTTTTTGCAGGAAATGATATTTTTTATAAACATCTTACTGACATTGCATTGTAGATATTTGGGCCCACCATATGTAAAAGGTGGTACATCATATGTGAACTAACCCTAATCCATTATTTTGATTTCATGTCATTGCTAGAATAGTTTTCCTTTGATCCATTTCTTGAACTATAATAAATGTAGCTTCAGTTCATTTCTAAATCTAACGGGTTTGTTTTTGTTTTAAAAGGTGGAATGACCAAGAAAAAAGGTTATAAGATGAATTGACAAACCATATGGTTGAGTGGTTTAGAAATAACACCTTTGACAAAACCAAGCTCCTTGAAAAAGCTAGCACATATCTAAAATATGTTTGGGACCAATACAGGACCCATTTAGAGAAGAACCTAAAGTACGAGCGTCCCCCCATGATTTGAGAGAGGGAGTGAAAGGACTTGATTTTGGATGCCAAGGAGAGAATTGGAAGGAAAAAAGTAAATACACCACCAGACGCCAAAAGAAGGTATGGGATACTATTAAGAATATAATTATGTACTAATCAATTACTCTTTATATTTATATAATCTAACATATTTCAAACTTTTCATAGACTGAGTGAAACGTCAAAGGCAACCAAGGCAAGACAAGAAAAGCATGGGAAACATAAACTCAGCTTTGGTGGTTATATGAAACTTGATGCACGAATTGTAAGTATCTTATGTAAATGAAATATTGCATCAAAATATTTATAAATTGCAAACGATTTTTTTTTAATCAAACAATGCAAGAAAAATTCACGATACCAAGCAAAAATGCAGGGCTCTGAATTCAATAGAGAGCCCATAGAAGATGACAAGAGAATTGCCTACCAGCAAGGCTATATAGTCTTGGCTGATTGGCTATGAGAATTGAGTGGGCATACACAATATTATAGTGCATCCGTCACATAGGTAAATATTCTAAATGGAAATTGTTTCAAATTGAATACTTTACCAATAATCTAATTGATGTTGAGTTCCAACATAAAGTGACTATATTTGTTTTAAATAAGCAAGAAATGATAACAATGTGCATGACATTAGAATGTAGCCCACTAATCGTGAAACACCACCTGCACATGAAGGTCCATATGTGCATCCTAGTAGTGGAGGTATTCATTTGCTATTCAAATTTATTTATGTAGTTATTAATACAATTAAACATCTTAATTTGTAATTAGAGTAGTAATTAATGTAACCTTTTTTTGTTAATATTTTAGAGCATGTAGTTGTTGGTGACCAAGTGGAGCATGATTTGGGTACACAACATCAGGAACGTGATATTCCCCAATCAGGTAAAGAGGACCAATCTTATTCCTTTAAACAAATATAATTGCGATTGGTGTTCAACATTAATGTAACCTTTAGTATTTCAATTGCAGATGGTCTAGAGGGTGTTCAGCATGTTGAGGTTGAGGCTAGACAAAATAATATGGCCCCATCAGGTAAGGAGTGCAATAGTTATGTTCTCTAAATTAATGAAATAATTGTAACAATAATTAATTTTTTTTTTAATTTAACCCATTTATTTGTTATTGCGAAGGAGCCCCCTTCACTTCAGTGTCCTCGTCCTCAGTATAGGACTAGGCATACATCGAGATCAGGAGCAAAGGGCAGAACAAATGCAGAGGGGGGAAATGATGAAGAAACCAATGTTCCACTTAATCTTTACATAACTTCAAAGAAAAAACAACAAAGAAATGATTGTAATCTACCTTATTTGATAATGATTGATTTTTATGTGTTAATGAATGTAATTATGTGCTAATGAATGGTTATGAATGATATGTGTTAATTAATATTAATGAATGTTGTGTGTTAATTAATGTTAATAAATGTTATGTGTTAATGAAAGCTATGTGATATTAATGAATGAATGCTATATTTTATTAATGGTAGAAAGAAAGAATGAATGAAAGTTATAAGATGTTAACAGGGAATTTAGAGTGATGTTAGGGGGGGGAGGGGCAAAATGAGCTTCCACCTTCACGTGGTTGGCCCTGTTAAGTAGAGAATATTAAACTATTCTTGAAACCAGGTGAAGCTCAATAAGATAACACACTTTTCAATATTTCATTATGTTGCACGGTTAATCTTATTAAATAATGTATATTGAATCTTAATTGCAGGGTCCAGCAGAGCCAACACGAACAACAACACCACAAGTTATTGGGTATAATGAACTCCCATATTTTCTTGTATGTACACTAACAGTATGAGTTGCTTCTAGTTTTTATATCCATGGTGAGACTGCAAAAGTTATGAATATGCCTCATCCTTGTAATTTTTTCTATTACTTGTCATTTTCTTTAGATTTTTGTTACTTCATGAATGAGATGTTTTCATATGTCTTTTCCATGAATACCTCTCTATTGTATGCTTCATGATTGATGTGTCTTCAACATGTCCACCTTATGAGAACATTTCTCGTATATGCTTGTACCTTATGTGTATTTATGTATTAATCCATGGTTTACATGTATGATTCATGCCTTGCATGTATACATATGTATGGTTTGTGCTTTACATAGCTCCTTCATTCCTTATGAGCATTACTTCATGCCTTGCAGTCTTCTCAAAATATTGCAGAATCTTTCAAGAAGAAAAAGAGTAGTAGAGGCTGATGCTTTGGAAAATGGAGGATTGTTAGAAAAAACTATTTGATTGCTATACACACAAAGAGAAGAACAAGAAACAAATGTTATTCATTAGTGTTAGCAAATCAAAAATTAAACACTATCCTAAGCAAGCATATCAAGAAAGACACTACACAACAAATAAAAAGCTTAATGAATCTAAGAAATGTAACTAAACATCTCCAAATGCTCTCTACCATGTTGGTAGCTTCTCCTTCCTTGTTCTTCTCCTCTCCAAGTTCCAAATGAGTGTAGCTCTTAGCAGCTTTTTGCACTATGGATGCCTTATGGAGGTTCAATATTGAAAATGATTAACTATGCAAATGACAATGTAAACAAAAGCTAAAATGAGAGATTATCTAATTAGCTAATGTTAATTTTAAGCCAAAAGAGTAAATGTAAATGGTTATGCTAAAATGCTCTCTCTTAAGTTGACTATAAGTTAAATGCATACAAGTTTTCAGGATCTGGATATTGAAGAAATGAGCTCTATTTATAGGAAAAATGGAGCAATGGATGGTTGAGATTGAGTCATCTCAACAAGGGTCAAGATTGAATGGTTTATGATCCATGTGAGGACTTTCAACCCAATCCCAAGATGACAAGTGTCAACATGAGAGGGGTTGAGGGGAGAGGGAAGAAGCATTAAATGCTTGACATGACTTGAGTGTTAACTTGGGAGGTAAGGTTAAGGTTGAGCTGAGTGAACAAATTCATTATCCAAAGAATAATTCTTTTATCCAATGGATAAACTCTTGTGCAAGATTTAGTGAGGATAACAATGGTCAAAGCAATAAATGCTTGAGAAGACACATGGGTTACATGAGGGTTGAGTTAGGGGTCAAAGTCCCTAACCATGGGTACAAGTGGATCTAACCATAAATGGTTATGTAAGAGCCATTAATGGTTATGTAAGAGCCATTAATGGTCATGTAAGAGCCATTAGTGGTTTGGAATACTTTAGAGGTTAGCTTATTGGACACATAAAGCATTAAATGCTTTTCAAAGACTTTGGAGTCTTTGAGAAGTGACTCCAAGTTTCTTAGGAATGTGACAATAATTAAGGGATGGATTAGGCTAATTAGGAAGGGGTTAGAAGAATCTAGAAGGGGATTAGGATTGCAAGTGGGTTTGGTGGGTGAGGAAAAAATAGGATTTTTATTAAAATAAAATTCATTTATTTCAACAAATAGGTGCAACTTGCATTTTTAGGAGAATGCAAGTGGGGGGATTTAATGATTTAAATAAATGTTTTATTTATTTATTTAAAAGAGGAAAGGGGGTTTAAATGTAATAAATAAGATTTTTTCATTTAATTGATTGTGAATTTGGTTCAATGAGTTAATTAAAATAAATTGAATAATTTATTTAATTAATAGGAGAATGTTTGAAGATGAATTAATTAAATGTTAATTTAATTAACTGATGGCTAGTGGGTTTTCAATCAAATAAATATCAAATATTTATTTAATTAAACTAGACAGATTTATGTGACTACAGACGCTACATACAAAAATAAATTAGATCTCCCTCTTTATTTCCTCACTTTCTTCCCTATTTTCTTCCTCCCTTCTTTATCACTTCCCTTTTTCTTTATTTTTCCTTGATATAACTAACCTTTTCTCCTTAATGTTCTTCATGAATCAAAAGACTCCTTTACACTCCCCACTTTACATCCATGGAAACTACCTCTATAACTTCACTTAGTGTGAAGTAATTATTCTCTTCTAACATGGTCTTCATATATCTTTCATATATCCTTTCATATATTACCATCCATACATATATTGACCTCATTCTAAGACTTTGAATCTACCTCTTCTACCTCATTATGTGACTACAAAATGTGAGGATTTAAAGGAAGCTTCAAATCATAATATCCCTTAGCATTGGTTCAGAAAGAGTCTCATATTATGCCTCCTAGACTGGATGGCTCTGATCCTCATCACACTATTCAGCTTTGTCCTCCTCACTAGATTGTTTGCACTCGTGATGACAAAATTGTGAAGATTATATTTCAACAATTTTTCATTTTTTTTTCTCGCTTCTGATTCCACTCTTTAT
Source organism: Cryptomeria japonica (assembly GCF_030272615.1). Lineage (NCBI taxonomy): Eukaryota > Viridiplantae > Streptophyta > Pinopsida > Cupressales > Cupressaceae > Cryptomeria > Cryptomeria japonica. Next base: position 135,161,323 of record NC_081411.1, read on the forward strand.
ATGTCCTAAAATTCTATGATCCTAATAGCTTCTACTCTTGTTGATAGTTTGGTGGCTCTAAACAACGGCTCCTTTGAAGAAGCGTGATCATTGTAATTTTGGCCTTCCTTGTAAATTTGGCCTTCCATGATGTGAAAAATAGGTTATGTTATGAATAATGGTCCAGATGATTTAGTTATTTCTTATTATGTTGAGTATGAGTAAATTTGGGCTTCCTTGGCTATGGTCACTATTTTGTACTAACTATTGTCATTTAGTGTGATTTAAGCATGAACTTCAAGTAATCAAGAGGGTGGAAAAAATCTTCAAGTGTTAGGGGGTACGCGGCTTTGACCAAGGGATGAAAGTATCAGGAAAGTACAATTGATTCATGTGTAGATCAATGTATCATTAACCTATTAATTCCTAGCAACATTCTCAAATAAACAAGCAAAGAGGTATGTTGAGTGCATATATACATTTTATGTTGCCATGATATAAATAAGATATTAAACATGTAACTTAGATTGATTTTAAATTTCATTCATAAATATTAAATCTTCCTTGTGGATTTTTGAATGCATAATGTCTCGTTGATTTCAATATCTTTATTGTAAGTACTCTTTTCAGCATGAAAATCCACTCATTGAGGTCTCTTACTAAATGCAATTTAGTTATCCTATCAATGATGATACATTTTGCATGCATTTTATGAGGAAATATTATTAATATCTATGGTTGGGTTGTTCATTGTTTTGTGAAAATATATACAAGTAGATTGGGACATTAGAGTTATAAACACCATAAATTGTGTTTGAGATCATTGTCCTAATTGTAACAGTCAACCACCATTGGCCCAAGGCCACACCAACACCGTTGTGACACCAAGGTTTGTGCATAATAGTGTAAGGGCTACTCTTAGGACATTTCATTACCATTACATATCCACACCTAGTGGGGTTTCCAAACACAACTTGTTTGAGTAGGCAGTATCACTGGTAAAATTGTGATTGTCACAATCAGTACCCTTAGAACAGTCATTAATATTTGGTCTATGGCACTTTTTTATGGATTCTAAATGCTTCTATGGGGTGTGCAGGGGTCCCACACATCTCTTCCAACATTCCATCCAAGGCACTTCACTCTCACCTATCTTATATTGCACTTTCTCTATGCTGCTATCCCAGAGGTCTGATACCTGAAGAATATCAGACCAATCAATCAAATCTAGCATGTGTCTGAGAGGTTTTAGAGACCCGCAAGAAAGAGAAATGAAAATACATATTTACAAGAGCCTTTCCAACCAGTGGTGTGAGTTTTTAATGCTAATTTTATTCTCTTTGCTCAGTGGAATTAAATTTTTCAAAAATCCTATATGTGTTTTCATATCTATGTCTAAGATTCCACCCAAAAGTTAACATTGCCTTGATAACTCCAAATTCACATCTAAGCTCATCCTAAAGGAACATGTTCATAGTCAATCAATAAGCTTTCTCTGTATGATTTCAAGTAAGATATTGATCTATATAGCTAATTTTGTGATTGATTTGAGGGATACATCCATTGTCAAACCTTAAGAAAATTTTGTTCCATATCCTAGATTTATTTTGTTTTAATTCTCAGTGAGTAATTTTCAATAGTAATAAAGTTGTATATATCCTTATATTTCAATGACAAAAGATCAGTTATTTGAATAAATACATATAAACATAAAACACATTTTTCAAATCTTATCTATTACGATTAAATATATTAAATAACGATACCATATTATACATATCCCCATTTATATAATGAACAATAAAGACTTCTTTACAGTATTATATGTTCATTATAGCTGATAATGCTTACCAAAAAAAGGAAAGATAAGAGTTTATATGTTGAACCGTTCTTAAATAGATATGGTTGTAAATTGCTTTGATATATTATGTATAACAGATTGCTATAACCAAATTTTTGTGCTATACTCTTGGATCCAATACTCATGATTTTTGATTTTAGATACCATGCCTCGCTAGATTACTTTGGACTATAGGTGTAGATTCATTGTGGTTTATACTAAAAGAATTCAAACAATTGTACATAGTTTATGGGTAACTTCACTTAAGAAACTCGTGTCTCATCTCTAAGGGTTGAGAACATTTCCATCAAATCATGTCCTTTTTGGGTAATGCTTGATCATGTGTTTCATGTTGGTTAGAAAGTTACAAACTAGAGAAAACAAGGATGCAATCCTGTATTTCATAGTAATTCAACATTTCCAAAGATATTTCAACATGAAACCAAAAGAACTGGTTTTAGTTAAAACCTCTATCAAATTTTATTGGCCCTTGTTAATACATTTATAATGATTAGTTGGACGCTCTGGATATTTTGTCATCCTCAACATGGTGATCTCATCTCTGATTATTTTTGCTTTTAAATACAATCAACTCCTAAAGAAGTGGGTCGTATTATTCGGCAAAGTTGACATCTCCATGGTTGAAGACCTATGTTGGCTTAGAAGTTAACTCTAAGAATATATGCAAGTTTCTCATATAATTTTTGATGCTGCCAATAATATTGGTGTAACAAATACTTGATGGTATCCAAGGGATAAAGGAATAAAAGTTCCAAATGTTGCATCTCCCCATTGAAGTCCAATAAATGGTAGGACAACTAGAGGTTGTTGATGCATATTTGATCAATGATCTATCACATAATATATTATAACTTCATTTTATTTCCTTGTGCTAAACATTTAAGGTATTATTGCACTTGGTAGACAAAATTTTGGGCAACCACATGTAGATTGCGAGTGATTTTGCAATTGACAAGTTATTTCAATAGGATTCGATTTATGACTGATTTGCTCCTTATATAAGTGTTGTAGAACCTTAAAATTAAAATTTATTCACTCTCTGTGTATGAGGATAGTCATGGAGTAGAAACGTATATAAGTGTTGATGATAACACTTGATCTTCTTAGCTAACATTGATTTATAACATTGGTTTATATTGTCAAAACTCATCCTAAGTATGCCATTAGATGGGTCATAGGCTGAAAAGTTAGTCATCATGTCTCCAGTGAAGAGGCACTCACCGAAAAACACCTCCCTTGTGATTGTGGCAACCAAAAGAATATGTAGGCCTTCATGTCTTCTATTTCAGCAACCGTTATAATTGTAAATATTGTCCAAAAAATTTTTGTCTTTGCATCCTTATAATTTCTTTGGCATTCAATCCTAAGAAATCTTGATCTCTCTTTCATCAACATCCTTGATGGTTCTAGCAAGGGCTTTTACCATGGATTGAGGTCTCGTAACTACTCCTCTTCCATGAATGAAGAAATTACCTTGCCTGAAATGCTTCCATTTTGAGAAAAGAAGTTTTGTCCTTCTAGATTACCCTTTTCTTAAAAGATATTTGACTAGATGTTGGGGTTTGTATCCAATATTCTCTCTTTAAATTACTAAATTGTCAAAGCATTCCTATTTCTTTTGCTTGAGAAGACATTGTTTCCACCCTTTGCATGAAGCAATGACACTAAATGAAAAGAAAGAAATATAAAGTTAGAAGACTATAGAAATGAAAGAGAAATATCTAGATTATTTTTATTGTTTATTTTTTGAAGAGTATTCACAACATATTTGAAAGGATGGTTTTCTTCAAAATTATTTCCTTAAAATCAATTTGGGATGACTATTGAGCCTTTACAATATTTCATTTTATATATTATATTATATCCAAAACCACTAGAATGTGCTTAAGATGTAATGAAATGTCAATTTAGATTTTCAACTTGGTACATATAAGAGATTATATAATTGGATAAAAGATTTTTAAAAGTATTTTTATCACCTAGCTTGATGAAATTCTATCATTCATGAATATATATGGTTTCACGTATGGGAACCACATTTAGAATGTGTCGATTCTATTATCTTATGAACCATTGAAACATTGTTACCAAGTCATCAATTAATCTTCCTTGAAGCTCTTCCCATTTTAATATTTTTAGATTTATATTTGGATAACTTTTTTTTAATCTTACTAAACAAAAAAAAAGAGAAGATTTGTACAATTTCTTAACAAAAGAGTATCCTATCCTCATCATATCAAAATGAACAAAATAAGTTTACTCCCTTTTATAAAGGAAAAGGATGTCAAGGTAAAAGATAAGATAAGCTTATTATACATAGTACTATTAAACATTTTAATATTATTGATCACACATAATATAAAATACATAAGAAATTACAACAAAAAATATTTTTTTGATTCCCTTTGTTTCTACAATGATTAGATCTCAAAAAAACTTGAGCATAACTTTAGTAGTGTTAGCTAGCACCCTATTATACTACAAATTTCTCTTAGTATCATGTCAATTAATTAATATTTATTTTGTGTCTATTTTTGACAAAATGGCTTTACTATGTTTGGTATGTCTTTCAATTTGGGATCATGATTTCTTATATATGTCAATTTTAAGTATATTATGGGCCCATAACCCATAGGTCCCAAGATCAATTTCATAACTAGAAAATAAGATATCTAAATGAGTTGAAAAGTTATAGGAGTAAACATGTGGACATGTTGAACTATACAGGGGGAGAGATAACCTTTAAATTTTTTTATATATATACCAAAATTTAAATTCAAATACCCTAGTTACTTAAACAAAAGAAAGGTTGGAACTATTTTATATCAGGTGTTTTCTGGGTGGTCATAATGCATTTTTGTTTTCTTATAAGATGCTAGTAACATTATTTTTAGTACTATCTTTACCTATTGTACTTTGCTATTGGACTCGATCAACCCAATAACCTTGTACATGTGACTTATTTTATTAAAGAGGATATTCATGTAGTCCAGAATGCATGATTATCGTCTTTGAATATATGTTGAATATATAATAATGAGTGGCTACTTAGTATGAGATATATACATGTCATTCAATAGGTATATGTCATGTATTGACATAGGATGACACTTTATATGAGATTATCAATTTGGGATATAAGAAATATGTGTATATATAGTAGATAAATTCATTTCATGTATATATATAGTAGATAAGTTTTGGTAGCTCCCAAGAAAAACTAACTTAGATAAAGTGGATAAAATAATTTCATCTCCCTGATTGGGTTGCTCTTCTTCCATTGGTGGTGTCCCTTCCTTTTCTAGATTATTGGTTTTAAAGGCTCTTGTATTTGGGTTAGCTAATTCCCTATCAGCACCATTCTTAATAAGTTTACCAGTACTCGGTGGTTCATAGAGTCCTCTTAGGAGTTGGACCATCTCAACCATGATGTGCCTAATCATATTAGCTTGAAACCAATGTGCCTCATATTAGCTTGAAACCTATGCCCCCTATTGGTAGCTGATGGGGATAAAATATCATTCACTGTGCATATGAACGAGGTGTTCTTTACGTCAAGATAATAATGATTTTTATTTATTTTTAAATAAATAGCCATCAGAATTACGACGAAAACTAAACTTTGCATTGATGATGAAATCATCAGGCCAACAACATTCTCATCGATGCAAAGTTTCTGGCTGCCGTCGCAATTCTGATGCCAACTAAACAAACATCCGACAAGGATGTTGTATGTCCGATGGTAATTCCTCGCCAGACGATCGTTGATGCATATTACTAGACCAATGACCAAACTGTCAGACCAACAACATTCTCATCGGTGCAAAGTCTCAGGCTATCGTCGAAATTTTGACACAAACTAAACAAACATCCGACAAGGATGCTATATGTCCGATGGCATTTTTGATCGGAAGAGTGATCATGGCCGCCGTTGGTAGAGTTCACGGTGTCATCGTAATTCTAACATTCAAAGGCATCATCAGAAAGTCCGACGATGATTTTTTGACAGCTTCATTTGTCGGCAGTCCAACAAAAAGTAGTCGCAATTTCGATGATCGGTCGTTGAAAATTAGCCCCGAATGTACTAGTGTAATGTCATCAAGAGGGTTTTATCGGTATGGATGATCACCAGTAATATGGACAAGGTGCAGATGCAGATGACTCCCCATTTAATGAAGTTGTGCATAAGGTGGGTTAGCAAGTGTGCTGACTGATTAAGTAGTCCACAAGAAGAGAAGCAATGTACGATATGGATGACAAATAGACTTGAGGGTTTAACTAGTAGGGTTAGTAAACAAGCAGAGAAGTGGAATTGGTAGAGTGTTTGGTCAATGAATCTATCTGGATTGACGTGATGATCCAAGCTCGTAGTTGGTCAACATGGATGCCACATGGATTCAAGGTGGCGAATCTGCATGCAGCGGTAGAAGGAATGTACACCGATGGGGTAGCTACAAAGTTGGTCGATATTAATGGAAGATCCCACAAATCATAGGATGTGTTGTAGAGTTGTTGTATGGGTTTGCGGGTTGAGGTCTAGAAGACAAGTGAGTGCTAGCTAAGAGTGATTGAGAAGATCAAGGTAGATGAAAGAAACAACAGGACTAATCCTAGTGCTTGACCAAGAGACCAACCAATAGGGTGAAAATTAGATCACTAGAGATGGAAGGCATGATCAAGAAGGCATGTTAATGGTGGAGTTGTATAGTTGGTTGTCTTAGAGATCAAATTAGATAGGTTCTGATTAGATTTCGCTTTCCTCAATGATGGTGAGGAAACCCTAACCACCTAGAATTTGAATTATCTTTTGGCAGGAAAACCAAGCTATAAATATGCAAGCAAAAGACATTGTTAAGTATTGTTGCTGCCAATAGAACAAGGAAGTGTTGCTGCAAAGTGTATTAATTCTGCATGCAAGAGAAAATCAGTCAAGTGCACAAATTATATCTGAGAAGAGACTGAGTGAGAGGGAGAACCTAATTGAATTGTTCAACTGGTAAAAGAGAAAAATCAATAGTGTCCATACCAATAGAGAAAAAATGAAGGAAGTTGCATAGAAGGCAGACATAGAACTAGTAGAGTGTAGTACCGGTGAAGAGTAGAGAGTGAGGAGGAGATCTAATATGTAATGCCCCACCAGGAAACCCCGAAGGGATAAAGCTAAAACACACAAATGGAGTGCAACTATATATTTTTTTTAATAAGACACAACATAAAGAGATACATTGAGTCATCAATAGCTTAGATAACACAATAGAAGACTAAACAAAACATAAGGAGTTTCCCAACGTGATTACACAACTTAACACCTAACTCAACTCGCGACATTTGATCCAATTAAGCAGGTTATCTTAATTACATGCTATTACTTAAAACATGGATATAATTTGTTCAGTAAATTAAAATTATAGATAATAGGATGCGTTCATCCATTATGGTTGAAGATGAGTCTAACATGAGGAAATTTACCCATAGAAGTTAAAACATGGATAACATATGAATTCATCCGTTAAGGTTAAAATATAGTTAACTTGATGAGTCCATCCATTTTAGTTACAATATAGCTAATATGATGAAGTTCATTTATTCAGGTTAAAATGTAAATAACCAAATGGGTTCATCCATTATAGTTAAAATATAGCTCATAAGATGAAGTTCATTTATTTAGGTTAAAATGTAAATAACCAAATGGGTTCATCCATTTTAGTTAAAATATAGATAATAAGATGAAGTTCATTTATTTAGGTTGAAATGTAATATAACCAAATGAGTTCATCCATTATAGTTAAAATATAGCTAAGAAGATGAAGTTCATTTATTAAGGTTGAAAGTGTAGTTAACCAAATGAGTTCATCCATTATAGTTAAAATATAGCTAATATGATGAAGTTCATTTATTTAGGTTAAAATGTAAATAACCAAATGCGTTCATCCATTATAGTTAAAATATAGCTAATAAGATGAAGTTCATTTATTAAGGTAAAAAGGTAAATAACCAAGTGAGTTCATCCATTATAGTTAAAATATAGCTAATAAGATGAAGTTCATTTATTAAGGTTAAAAGGTAAATAACCAAATGAGTTCATCCATTAGAATTACAATTTAGGTAACATGATGAGTTCATCCAATAATTTTTAACCATTCATTACGTTCAATTTTACATTAAACACATGCCATGCATCTCGTTCCAAAATGCACCATAATTTCATCATAACTAATGAGGTCTTTTCATGCATACTTATTTTCTTTAACATTAACAAAATACGTTCCTTCATGATCCAATCTATTACATTTAAGAGACGGCTGCATACATGCATTTACGATAAATCTCATCTAATCCACTGATACATTCTATCAAAATGCCATCCGTACATGCTAACACTAAACACGAAACATAAGAACAAAAGCATCACATAACACCAAAATGGTATCAAAGTTCACCCCCAATGGGCTACATCTCTGGGTCTACTCAACTGCAAGACCCTCTAATCATTTATATAAGTTAAGGATACATAAGGTTCACGTCATTTACAATCTTGCCATTTAGGTGAACATAACCAATCAACAAATGACCACTTCGGTTAATAAAACATAAATGATCCCTACATAGAAACGGATCCAACTGAACATATTAAAAGCAAATACAAAGGTCCATTGACTGACGGTACTCTAACTAGAGACCTGACCCGCTATGGTCAACCACCAATCAACACTCAACACCTGCATAAAGGACAAGACTGGTTATAACACCATCACAAGGTAACAACCAAACCAGAGACCGAAGACATAAACAGGTACCCCAAATCAACTAAACGGTAGGGTCCAAACAAGCATATCAAGGCCTTGCCATTACTTAAAAAAAAAGCGAATACAAAAATTAAACATTGCATAGGCAATAACCGGGAAAGGACAATCTTCATTCCTATTGGTTTAAACAATAAAAGTCGATCAAGTTTTCTAAATGGTGTAAGTTTTCAAATATACATTCACAGATAAATCACCATTACAAGGTGGATATACCATAATTGCAAAATTACCATTTGTCTAATTCTCATTACAGAGGGAAAATATAACTAAACCATTTATTTCGCTAAATGGAAATATCATTAACTTACCAATTCTCAAATCAAAACATTATTAAATTTCCAATAATTCTATTAGCATATCATTTAAATTTTCTCAATACCCAATAATAAATATTTCATTTTTTTAATTACTCATTTACTTAGTATTCCATTTCTAAATTTCTCAGATGACCTAGATCATTCAAAATCAAAAAATAATATATTCCAGAGTAATATATTATTTTAAACATCACCAAATAATAAATATATTTTATTTCAAAACTTTCCAATAAAAATATTATTCTATCTATTCCCAAAGAGTATTCCCTCATTAAAATAGATACCCAAATTAAATATTATTCATTATATATTTATTAGCCCCTAGATAATAAAATATAACAATTAATAACTTAATAATACACGATTTCAAATTAAATATTATTTAATATATATATATATATATATTAATCTCATTAATAAAATATAAATTTAATACTAATTTAATAAATCATAGATTTCAAATTAATATATATTTATCAATCCTCATTAATAAAATATATATTAATAATAATTAATACTAAATAAATATTAAAAAAAAACTATTAAAATAAACTTACATAAAACAAATTTTATATTGCATATTTAAAAAAAAAAAAAAAAAAACTTTTAAAAAATTTATTGGGGAGACCACTACGGGGCCCACCTCCCATCACGGAAGAGGTGGGAAGCTCCCTGCAGCTCCCCCCATGGCCACCCTATGGCCACCGCGGGCGCCACTCCTTGCGGCCGCCGCGGACGCAGGTCCCTACGGCCCCTTGTGGGCGCAGGTCCTTGCGGTCGCTGCGAGCATAGGACCCTATGGTCGTCGTGGACGCAGGTCTCTACGGAACCCACGGGGAGGAGGGGAAGGGAGGCGGCATGAGCCAAGCTTCGGCTCCTCCGCCCACCAAACCCTAACCCCCCAAAAAATAAATAAAATTCTGATTTTTTTTTTTTATAAAACAATTTTGGTTCTAAGATTAAAACAACAGCCCCCTAATAAAATTATAAATCAACTAAAAGAAACCCCAATTTCCATTTATTCACAGTCTCTTTAAAACTTTCCATAATGTCTAATAACAAATAAAATAAAATAAAATAATAATAACTAAAAACCCCAAATAAAAAAAATAGACTCGGAAATTTTCTGAGACAAACAAAGAATGGAGTCAACCATTCTTAAACAAGCATTTTCATCTTCAGGCAACTAAAATTTACAATCTTTCCACAATACAAAACAATGCAAACCAATTTTTCCAAAGCTAAAACTCAAATCTGAGAACATTCATGGGTTTTTAAACCAGAATTTCATGAAGAACAACCAAACACAATTTTTGATTTAACAACGAAATAAAAAGGTAAACAAGAATTCCTACCTCTTTTAGCATTCCTGGCAAGATTTTGAAGAAGAGCCCAACCTGTAGCTATAGAAATCCTTCCTTCCCCAAATCCCCCATTTTCTCCATCCAAAAATATTTTTCCCCAAAAAAAATCAACAACCCCAAAAATATTTTCCAACCTAGGTTAAATGGAATAAAATTTGACCTAATCTCCTAATTTCGAATTTAAACACTTTTTAAATTAAAAAAAAATGAAAAATCATTATTTTCAACTATTCAAATAATCTAACTTGCTTTTCTAATTAAAATTAAAATGCTTCTCTCTCATTTAATTTTAATTTTCTCAATATTAACAAACCTAACATTTATATTTCACAATATTAATGAGGGTAAAATATTTTAATTAAATTAAATTCCCAAAATCAATCTTTCACACTATATCAAATATATATATATAAATTAAACTTGCTTTTCTAATAAAAATTGATTTTCTTAAATAATTAAAATTAACCTTTCTATTCCAAAAAGCAAAAAAAGGGATTAAATTATTTCTATTTCAAATAACTTTAAATTTTCCCTTTTCAAAATGCATAAACTAAATAAATTCATGATTTTAAATTAACCATTAAATTAAACTTGCTACAAACATAAATAGAGTGATCTTTTTAATTAAGGATTAATCACATAAAAGAAACCTATTTATTTTAAATTCCTCAAACTACGCTCACTTGAGCATGACTAGGGTAAGATGAGGGTTTTACGACCACCTAACCCAAATTCTAAGGGTGAAAGAGGTATACTCAACCCTGTAAATCTAGGTGAAGATGAACCTCGCACCATGGCGGTACTGTACCTACAATCTCATGCAACCAAGAGTCACACAAGCATATATATATATATATATATATATATATATTTAATGAAGGTGTTAGCTAGAGACTAATAACAAGAATTAGGAGAACAATCAAACTTACATAAGAATCGATGCAAAAGCACATTAATAGGTATGCACAATAATCATAATATCTGACTACAATATTACATCATGATAAATCAACCATTCAAGAATGCCACATAAAAAGTCAACCAAGGTCAAACCGGTTTTACAAAGCCGACTAGGGTAGGGCCACTACATTCTCCCCCCTAGGCTCCGACTTACTCCCGAAAGTCGTAAGGCTAAGCGGAACTCATGCAACACGTATTAGCCCTAAAACTCAATTAACAATTATCAATTTGCACATATGAATTTTTTCACAAACAATTAAAATATTTTTGCTAAATCCTCTACAAATGTCATTATCCATTAACAAGATGCATCTAAAATCCCTACATTTCTTATAACATTCTGGGGAATTACCAATAATCATAGTAGAGATACAAAAAAATTTCTTCCTTTCATTACACCAAATTAAAGCATTGAAAGAGATACGCAACAATTACCATACTCATCTATCAAACATGACAAGAAAACATGCCATCATGATCAATTTCTTTTACCAATACATATTTTTACAAAACTTTATCGCATAGAACTAGCTTCAAATATCAATTTCTACAACCAAGTTAACTTTCAATAAGTAAGAGCAATGTAAATAACTCAATTGTTTACACTTTCCAGGCATATAAGAACCTTTCCAATGACTATGCCCCATAACATAGTGATAAGTTAACACCATTTAATCCCTGATTACACATAATAACCATCCACATAACTAGAATACACAACTCAAAAGGCCACATGTGAGCATGCCTAATGCTCGGTCAAAGATAACATGCATGAGCAACATCTCTATGCCTGATCTCAGAACAGATAACATGATCATAAATATCGAACATCTCACTCAAGGGCTTGATGGTGCTAGGGCACACCATAGCGGTGCTACCTTCCATACAAGACCCTCATGAACATCCCTTGTTGTGTAAGGTGTTTAGCCTCCAAGAGATAGTCACAACACATAGGTAGGTAGTGGATCCTAACTGTCTCACAACCTCACATACCCCCATCCTCAAGGTTCCCTACGTCTACTTCCTCATATACACTCAACCAAGAGCGTCTCCTACGTTCTTGGAGAGGAATTCACATTTCAACACAAGACCAACATACAAAAACAACAAGGATAAACTAGTTTAGCCACCAAAGTATAGAAGAATAAAGATAATAATCGTCAATTCCAACAGTAAGGCAAGAAAATAAATTTTGGAATTGCAACACCAAATCAAGTAAGGAAAAGATCGCGAGATAATGGCTAAACCTTCAAGGTCAAAATAAAATAAATTGCTGGCCCACAAGGAAATAAATAAAAAATATCACAATTGCACATAACATCACTATGTGTCTAGCATCTAGCCACCAACGAGGAAGGAAGGAACAATTGTCTAGCTATCGCAGTAGCTCATCATGTGGTGTGGCCTAGTCACACATCTGCATGGCATGGCAGTGTGCACCTCGACATCACCTCGCATCACGTCGTCATGCGGCATGGCTCTACCCTAAACCAGTTGGTAGTCCACATGGAAATATCTACTACATCCCGCATTGTGTCTCAGCACGGCATGGCAATACTCCAAGTGGAAAAGTCACGCAATGGACATATCCCGCATGGCAGTGTACCTCACGGAAAAGGGCATGCACAGGTTACACCCCGCATAGCAATGTACCTCTTAGGATACTCGCCGTAAGCTAGAGGTATACATGGCTAAGGTCCACCCACATGTCTACCAACGCTGGACAATTGGCATCTCATGTGGAAAATAACATACCTTTCATGAAGACAAGGCAAAATATCCTCCAATAAAACCATCATTCTGGTCAAGAACTGACATCAATATGCTCAACTAAAGGATAGGAATAGGTTGGCACACATGAACCTTATAAATCGGTTCATCACAAGGGAAAGTATTGAGTACACCTATAATACCGTTTCATTACAAAACTATATTTTTCCTCGAAATAGAGAAGCTAAAGTCACTTCACGTCGACATTACTCGTATGTCGTTCCATACTATTCAAGGAATGGTGACTTCTAATACTACCCCTTCACATACTGACTTATCAACAACCCATGGGTTGACACTCAGTAAGGAAGAAAATAAGCAATATCACATAAACAATATGGTTTCCCATACTCATAATCAAACATATCCTCCATGGTTGATTACTTCACCATCCTATGGGCACACATAGCAAGTATGGGTTTCTTACAATACACAAGGAATAGCACCATTACTAGTTTAGTCACATTTACGGGGAGTACTTTTCAATACGCTATCATCTACTCAAGAAAGGTTTTAACTATGCTTTCCACATGAATCACTGAATAAAGTTCACTCTAGATACCAGTACTGAAATTCTGAACAATTCACCATTACATAAGGAAATAACATTATTCCGATATCTTTCTCTAATTCCACTAAGCATTTATATTCATATTACTAACTATGCAACTTTCTTTTCCAAAGCAAAAAACTTTCATCTTTCAATTAGAAGCCAAAAACAAACATACAATTTTATATGCGTTATAAAAATTCCTTTTAAATCAATGCATCCTTAGTAGCATTTCTAAAAATCTTATGATTTAGGCAAAGAAAAGGGAAAGAGAGTTTGATAATCAAACTATTTCCTACAAAGGCACAAGATCCACAAGATCACACTACAATATAAAATTTCTCACTATAAGCCTATCATTTTAATTGCACGGTTTTCATTTCACTACCGTTTTAGAAGAGTATCAATTGGCCTACATGACATTTCCAATTACTAAGGTTGTAACAAAACGTTCTAGTTTTCTAAACAACAGAGATCAAAATAAGTAATCTTATTGATAATACAAGACCTCTTGAGAACACTCACTACTTTAATACAATACAACCACATATCATAATTTGCAACCTATCATTGAAAATTCAAGGTACGGTAAGAAGATAAGCGAGGAGCTATCAACTAAATAATATACATTAAAGCATACACATCAAACAAGTCTTTGATTCACACTTTCTAAACATAATAAGGCAATTACATATATCCAAAGGCAAGTTCAATGGAGCATTGCTAAAATAGATCCTCAATCCAACTGGTTTAATGAAACACATAAAACAATCTTTTGTGGAACACATTAATACACTCTCGAAGCTACTATAACATGTCCCCTTTTTTTATACTTCTTTTACAAACAAAGTAATTTCACATAATTCAACTATTTGCATATTAATGCACCTTACTTAAGATAGAATTTAATTATGTTACTCCTACGAAACACATGGAGAATTCTTTAATGTAAACGTACAATTTTTTCTCAATAACCAATATGAACTTTCAAACCAAAGCCCTTTTTTAATCTATAAACACATAAGCGTTATAAGGCTCACATAAGGGCTCAAGCAGTCGCAACCTTCTCTCACAAAGGAAAGCTCATATAAGAGACATCTTTAAATCTTCCCTTTTCAAAAGGCATAAACTAAATAAATTCACAATTTTAAATTAGCCATTAAATTAAACTTGCTACAAACATAAATAGAGCGATCTTTTTAATTAATGATTAATCACATAAAAGAAACCTATTTATTTTAAATTTCTCAATTACTAATGCATAAATGAACATTAAATCAAATTAAATACTTAGGATAAAATACTCAATTTTTACCACATGTAAGGAACGCAACCCAAGAAGGCCAACCAAATACACGACCGGCAAACCCAAATGAAAAGGGAAACTGACGGACCACAGACGATGCTCACTTGACCATGACTAGGGTAAGATGAGGGTTTTACGACCACCTAACCCAAATTGTAAGGGCGAAAGAGGTATACTCAACCCTGTGAATCTAGATGAAGACGAACCTCGCACCACGGCGGTACTGTACGTACAATCTCCTACAACCAAGAGTCACACAAGCATACACACACACACACACACACACACACATATATATATATATATATTTAATGAAGGTGTTAGCTCGAGATTAATAACAAGAATTAGGAGAAAAATCAAACTTACATAAGAATTGATGCAAAAGCACATTAACAGGTACACACAATAATCATAATATCTGACTACAACATTACATCATGGTAAATCAACCATTCAAGAATGCCACATAAAAGGTCAACTAAGATCAAACTACTTTTACAAAGCCGACTAGGGTAGGGGCACTACATAATAGAGAAGAAGAATAGTAGAGGTATACCGGTAGACTTTACTGGCAGCAAGGCAACAGTTGAGAACAGCAGAGGAGTGAGTCAGTGTAGCAGAGAAGGTATCTCACTAATAGAGTAAGATATATGAAATGGTTGCAAGATTCACTTGTAACAAGACAAAAAAAATTGTAATTGATGTTATTCATTGGGAACACTGAGTTGTAGCTCGGTGTAGGGGTTGTAGCTCCTTTGGGTTGTAGCCCATAAAATAGGTAGGGGTTGGTGCTCCTTGGGTTGGTGCCCTAAACATTGTAACAGATGTTTGATTGTGAGACTGGATTGGAGCAATAGACTCCTGCAACATTGCTCACTAAGGTTTTTTCTATTTTGGGCTTTCCTCATATATGATGGTGTTATCTGATGTCCCTTTGTGTGTTTGCATTTGAGTTTGTCTCCCCACTAACTGATAAGTTTGTTCAGAGTTAGATCTCACAACCGGAATGCACACTTAGGTTGTTAGAAGTGAAAAGTTTGAGAACCACTGATTCACTCCCCTCTTAGTGGTGCATTGTGTCTAACACTAATACCTTTCATCACACATTGGCCTTTTCAACAATGGGTGTTTGACCTCATTGACCAAATATATCCTAAATCATCTAATGGACACAAGTATATCATAACTGCCACTGAGTACTTCACTAAGTGGGTAGAAGTGGTTCCACTAATCAAAACAACCGATAAACAAGTAGCTCTATTCATCCTTAACTATATTGTCTGTAGGTATGGGATACCTTCTTTAATTATGACTGATAATGGAGGGCAGTTCAAAAACAAAGATCTAGATGAGCTCTATGAAAGGTTCAAAATCAAACAACACTAGTCATCCATATACTACCCTCAAGGTAATGGACAAGCTGAGGCATCTAAAAAAAATCTACTGACTATCTTGCATAGAACGGTAAAAGAATCTCAAAAGGATTGGCATTTGTAACTCAATCCTGCATTATGGGCTTATAGAAAAATTATCAGAATGCCTACTCTAGGGCTACACCTTTTTCTTTGGTGTATGGATCCAAAGCAGTCTTGCCTGTTGAGGTGGAAATACCTTCTTTGAGAGTTTCTATGCAGGGTCTTATTACTGATGAAGACTGCTGAATATCTGTATTGCAGAAACTCGAGGATTTGGATGAACATTGGCAAGTGACGTTTGATCATCTGAGAGCCTACCAAAAGAGAATGTCTAGAGGTTATAATAAGAAAGTTCAACAAAGAGAATTTCAGGTTGGTGACCTTGTTTTGAGATAAAGTCCTAAAAATCAATAGTTTCGAGACAACCAAGGGAAGTTTGAACCCAACTAACTGGGTCCCTACATCATTACTACAGTCTTTGGCTCTGGTGCCTATCAACTCTCAACATCAGAAGGAGAACAACTCCATGAACTGATCAACAGTGTCCACTTGAGGAAATTCTTCACTTAGTATTCTCTGCTCCAGCAATCTATACAGCTAAAAAGTCCTAAAAAAATCCAAAAAAAAATGGAAAAAAATAAAAAAGAAATAAAAAAATAAAAAATAAAGAAAAGAATAAAAATCAAATGCCTTGGTGAAAACCTGGTAAACAGGCACCTTGGTAGAAAAAAGAAAAAAGAAATTCTTTCCCAAGCAAATGAAAACCTGGTAAACAGGCACCCCTTATACTCAAGCGTTCCATCTATCAATGCAAATTTGGCATTTTCCATTTTCATTCCCGTTTTCCTGCATCTTTTCTTTTGCTTGTAAATATCTGTTAGTTGCTTTTGTGACATCCAGGTTCTTTTGAAACCCTTATGGCTTGAAACTGATCAATGTCCTAGTCTTAGGGTATTTGACTAATCAATTTACATGTCCTAAGCAGTATCAACCAAGTCATCTTTCTGTCGGTAGTACCAGGTCATCCAATCTGAGTCAGTCACTTGTCTCCAAACTACTGAAGAGTTTTATCACTAAGTAAATAAGAAAAATAAGACTACTAAAAAAAATCACTAAACTGTTTGAGATATAATTGAAATTTTGTTTATGTGTTGTCTTTTACATTGGTTTTTTATTATTATTCCCTCTGAGTAACTCGAGGAAGTCTATCTTGACTAAGAGGAGCAGGGATTGGGGGCATAACACTTTTCTTTGTTTTTCTACTTGTAAGAGTGATTTAGATGACCTGGAAACATATATTAAGCTGGGTGTCTGTGATAAGTGCCTTCACATCAAGGTGAAATCACCACACATACCTCAATTCCGCTTATTTGTATGCTATAGGGAGGTTGGAGTCATTTTTTTGTCTATTTTGAGGGAATTTCATGAATGTGCAATCTGGATGCATGCGCAATCTGTCCAAGGATATGAACGATAAAAGGGTCATTGCAGAAAGATAATTAATATTGCATATGAAAAGAAAGGAACTCTATTTTGTTTGTAAAACACTTAGTGATAAAAAGTAAGCATACAAAATCCAGTGACTAAGTTTAAGTTGCATTCATTCTTAATTTTATGGATTTCAAGTGATTTCAACATGATATCAATGATCTCTTTATCTTTTGAATGAGTCTAAAGCAGTCGTCATTTCTTAGCTAAGTTGTCTCTTTTTCATCATCATTTCTATGATTGAGTACTTGTGTATTGAGATATTAGCTGTGTACATGAGTATCTTATATAGATCCATACATTTCATTATATATTTATTTGCATTCATATTATTGCATGAAAAATAAACATTTGCATTACTAGGTACTCATTTTCATCATTTATTTGCATTTGAAAACATTTATATTCATCTCCATTACATACATCCGTCTTGAAATGATATGCATACATATAGAATAAAGCATATAAAAAGGACATCTCATAATCAAGCAACACAAATACAATGAAATTAAATCAAGAGCTCGTATATCTCATCATAATATTAGTGTCCAAGAGTACAAATGATATCAATTGTCAAATACAATGTCTCATTGGAGTAAGAATCGTATAGGCTACAAAAATGGGGTATATAACAAAATCTAGGAGATATAACAAATATATCTCTCTACCTCTCCCTCATCATTGGGTGGAGGAGGTGGTGCCTACTGACTGACGCCTGTCTAGGTGCCCTAGCTCCCTCAGATCGAGCCATATACTGAGAATACAGAACAACCTGATGCACTACTGGGATTGCTAAACTATAAGCTCCAACGTAATAAGCTGCACGGCTCATTTGATTCAAAACCTCTCGCTAAAGAGAATCTCACTCCTCTCTAACTTTTGCAAGTTGTCGATCTCACTCTATCAGCTACGTCTATGCCATTGTCAACTGTGACTACAAACCTGTCAACCTCAACCTCAAAGAATGTACTACATATGGTACTGCCTTCTCTCTCCGAACATCCCCCTCTCCACCTCCCTACTCATCTCTTTGTTGCCTAACCTTCCTAGGAGCTGCTCTCTCCTCACCTCCAACCTCTATTGTCCTAGAACCACTAGCCTCAACCCCAATAGCTCCTAAGGATCCACCCTCCCCTCTTTGTCATTGTTGACCTACCACTATTGCCCTTCTACTACTAGCACCAGGATCACCTCCTATCCATCGAGGTACATTCGCTCTTTATCCTTGTACCTACCCTCATCCATGTACCTAACCTTGTACATGTGTCTATGCTAGTGCATCCTCCTCAATCTCCTCTATAGGAGGTGCATGCTCTCCTAGATCTTTAAATCAAGGAAAAGGATGTCTCTTAAACCAATCTCTATACTCGAGCAATGCTCCCATGTCTACTACATCCTCTAGATAATCCCATCTCTTTGGTTGTAAACCCGCTAACTCCTACATGCTTGGTGCATATGACAATCTTGGTGCCCATCCTCATCTCTCCTCCTCCCCATATCAAGTATAGGTTGTGAACTCCTAGGATATACTTTGTGGTCTCCCATACTGTCTCATCACCCTAGACACTACGAATCACTCACTAATAGACACCAATCTGCCAGTGAGAGGTCGAGTCATAAACATATCCTTCCTCTGTGCTCTCCAATCATCCCATAGCTATAGAGCCCTATACAGTCTCCTTACTATAGCAATCAAATCATCCGATTGCCTCCTCCAATAATCAGTCTTGCCTAGGTGGGGCTATGTAACATAACCCAAATAATAGCATACAATAGGCTAGTGCACCTCCCATAAATTATCTACAATAGGTTTGCATACTAGGATGTTCTCCCATGCCCATATCTATAAAACTAACACACCTACTTTGATCCTCTTCCCCTCCCGATACACAATCTCATGCATCTCATGATACATATGAGCTAGTAAGCATGATCCCCACCCTAATCTCACTCAATGAGTCAATAACCTCTCAAGCATCCCGCCCCAACCACATATAAATCCTTGTTGTCCCCTATCAAGCATAAAAAAAAAACCAATCATACTAGCCAAAACACAAGCCAAAAGGTACTGTGCACCATATCTTCTCATCAAATCATCCCATGTAACAACGCGATCAAGAATACTCTCATCATGGAATATCCATCTCAATGCCAAAATACCTGGTCGTGGAGTAGAATCATAATTCACCTTATCTTTAGCAAACAAAATCCTCAAAATCCTTTATATATCCTCCGACGTGATGGTCATCTCTCCAACCGGTAAGTGAAAGGTGTTATGCTCAGAATGAAAATGCTCAACTAAAGAGGTCAATCTACCATGATTCACATGGATATTAGGCATCTATAATAGGTATCTAAATCCACAAAAACCAATATGACCTCTCTCTACATCTGATAAATTATGCACTAGCCTCATTGTCAGCAGAAATGTAAACCGAAATTGAATATCTAGAAACTGAATCTACAAAATCAAACACACAAATCGTCAGTACATGATCAAATTTGTGCTAAGAATGTGATAAACATGCTATAGAATCCAAATATATATTCAAAATAAAAAATTGTTGTTTACACCCTCAAAAATAATTGTTGTTTTTTATATGAGTTTCCACAGACAACCAGAAACTCATACAAGCAAAAATTACAAGCTGAATGATTAAATAATCTCATATGACAAATAGTAGCTTGCTGGATGACTAAATGGTCTTTTAAGAACACTCTCCTACGATACCAAGCTAGACATTAGACGACAAAATACAAAAGGATAGAAACTCATATGACAAATAGTAATGAACCACATGATAAAATGACATAAACGACTTCAAATGAATTTCAAACTGCAAAATTCAGAAAAAAAATCAAAATTTGAGAAATGCAAAGGCTAAAGATCGATAACTTACTGCAGGGGCATAGTTCCACGGTTGATTATGTCATCTCTGGCGCTCAAATCAATGCTCTTGAATCGAAATTGCCCTTTTTCTTCATAGGAGGTTTTTCAAATTTTAAACTTTGAGAGGTAAAAATGAATTGACAATGACACATTAAACCCCTTATATATCCCAAACCCTAATTTTAAACTTGCTCCGATGGACGTAAAACTTGTACCCTAAGCTAAATCAACTATCTTGAGTCCATTTTCTGGATTGAAATTGAAATATGACATCATTTTCTAGTCAAAATTTCACAACATTGACCACTTAGCACTTTCATCCTCAAGTCAATTTTTGAATCATTTTACGCTCAATTTATTTTTGATCTCAAAATTAATTCTTACATTAATCTTTGTGCTTAGATAATTATCGCTAAAAATTGCCTAAAATCATTATACCCTCGCTATCTTTTGATTTTGTTCCTGAGGGGGCATACTCATTACATCTTTTCAATGATCATCATCATCAAAAGTCGAGAAAGTTTTCAAATCCTCATCTAAAGTCAAGCAAAAATATTTTCAAACAAAGAAAATCAACCAAACCTTGTTACTAGGAGCATCTTAACTAAATCATGTCGTATCAACTTGAGATTATTTGATGTCAAATAAAACAATCTCTAGGGGCATATCAATCTTTGTCCTTATCTAAATCAATCTTCAAATCGATGTTCAGTTTCATCACAGCAAATCACTTAGTCAATTATTGTTCAATAAAGTTTAGAATTGGTTTTATCTATCATTCAATCGATTCTTGTTCAATCAAGTTCGGAATCGGTTTTATCTCTTGCTCAGTCGGTTCTCATTCAATCAAGTTCAGAATTGGCTTTATCACTTTTCTCAATTGATTCTTGTTCAATCAAGTTAAGAATCAGTTTTTTGTCTCTTCACTCAATCTAGTTCTAGATTGATACTCGTTTCTTGATTAATCAAGTTCAAGAATGGTGTCTCACTCTTTGTCAATTCTTATTGAATCAAGTTTAGGATCAATATCGCTTTAATCAGATTTGTTCACTTTAATCACTTCATCAAGCTGAACATCTTGCTCTTCATCGGTTTGTGATCCATCAAGTTTAGAACTGATATTTATTTGACATCTACTATTCTTTGAACCAATGCATTGCTCACACAATAATTCAAAGATGGTCACGTAAACCATGGGCCCCTAATCTTGACATCACCAAGGTCCTAACCAGAGGCAATTAAATCAACCTTGAGAACCTACGTAATTAATTCTTCAATAATTAATGTTAGATGGCAATAAATCACTCTATATTAATTAAACATTTATTTAATCAATTAATCATTCCAAGTAAATCATTTTGATCAATTGTCCTATTTATTTAATTAAATATCCTAGCATTTTTAGTTAATAAATAAATTTTCCATTTAATCATTAAAAAAAGGAACTAATTTACAAAAAGAGATTAATCACAAAAAAAGGAATTAGTTTACAAAAAGAGATTAATCACAAAAAGAGGAATTAATTTACAAAAAGAGATTTATCACAAAAAGAGGAATTACTCTGCAAAAGAAAGAGTTAAATTGAAAACAAAAAAAAAGAATTAAATTAAGAGAATAAATCAAACTTAAGATGTTTCTTTTTCTAAAATTGAGATAACTTGAGAAATCAGAAAAGCAATTAAATTAAATTAAACATCTTCTCTAAAATTAAAACTTAAATCTTTTCTTGAGGAAAGAGGTTCAACTATATTGAAAAGCCTTTTTCTAAATAAAAATCTTGAGCAAATTAAGAAATGTGAATGGAATCATCTATTTTTATCTCAAGTGCATGGATTCAACTAAATTTATCTCCAATGTAGACTCAAATTTATAATCTGAATGCATTCAATCAAGCTATAATTGGAATCTATCTCAAGATTAACTTAATTTGATATCTCAATTATTTTAATTAACCTAGATTGTGATTTTTCTTGAGGAATCTCAACTGCTCATTGTTAATCGATCTTGACCGTTGGTCTCTCTTTTGAGTCTCTATAAATTCAGCCTTCATATTTCATTCAAAACACCCTGGAGATTTATTGTTATTGTGTAGTTTTTGCTTTGGAGTCATTGAAAATATTGTTCTTTGAGATTATTGTATCTTAGTTTAGCTTTTTGCATATTTAGTTTAATTATGATTGCTTGAATTCATCTAGATTAATATCAATTCATCTAGCTTAATCTTCATTCATCTAGTTTATTATTGATTCATCTAGCTTAATCTTTCATACATTTAGCTTATTCTTCTGCTCATATAGATTAAATCCTTCATCTTGGTGTAGTCTAGTCACTACTATTGCTTAGACAAATATGAGAGCTAGTCTATACTCACATCTTTTAGAAGGCAATAGATTGATTTGTTATGGTTTTTATATTCATGATTATATCTATCTAACCATGCATGTAATGACTTAATTGAAGTGTTGTGTCTTACAACTTATAGATACTTATTGCACTTTTCACATACACAAATCTCATCACTAAGGAGCATCTTTTCACTTTACGGTTGCATAAACTAGTCTATGATGATGCAAATGTGGTTGTTAAGTTATTTGATGGATTCTCTTGTCCTACCATTGGTTCTATCATAATTCCTATTGAGGTTCACACTAAATCCATGGATATCAACTTTGTTATCATTCCTTCCTCTGAACAATTCCATGTGAAGTTGGGCTTCCCTTGGCTATCTTCCATGAAGGCTATTGCTTAAATGATCCATGTGTTTGAAATTTCCCCACAATGGAGAAATAATAACTGTTAACCATAGCTTATTTCGACTAATCGATAGAATCCCAGGTGTTCCTATTGATTTCTTTTGGCCTCAACAATTTGAATCTCTTCTACCAAGAAATGATGCTCTCTTTCAATCTTATTAAATGTGGAAGAAAGACATGATCCTATCCTTAAGCCAACCTAGAACTCCAACAATTGATATTCCTGTCCTTCTTGAAGATCAGAGTCTTCCTTTGATGAATAGAACTAATATTCCTCATAAGGAAGATTCCCAACCTATTCCTATGGATGAAACTAGGCCTTCTCCTACAAAGAAAAACAATATTCCTCCTAAGGTTAGACCCATACCTTCTCCTCATGATGGGCCTGGTCTCCTGCCTACACCAAACACTTATTCTTTATATGGTGCAATTCCACCTCCTCACTCTTATAGAGAGAAGAGACCTACCTCTCCTCTTGTTCAACCTAAAAGACCTCAACCTAAACCTCCAACTACTAGAGATGAGAATATTCCTCCTTCAATAAATATTCCTCCTCCTTCTCAGTCTTTTACTAATAATCGACAAAATCATTGTGCAAGAGAATGCCGATGAAAGTGTCATGCTTGGTCTCATGAAGTTGTTCCTTAAAACATTCAATCTCCCAAAACTCAAATAGTTGACATGATTCCCTTTTCTCCTAAACAAGATGTTGAACCTACATATCCAACTCACAAGTTACAAAAAACATGTGATGATTTTACTCCTATTTATATTCGCGCTCCTCTATCTATAATTCTTGATGAAGAAATAGGTGAAAATGATATTCATGATGGCAATACAACTCCTAATTCTTCTAATAGTGACTATGAATATGTTGATGTTGACAAACATTTATCTGTAGAGTTTTCAAAATCCTTAATCATAGCTCCTAGAATCGAACAAAGTCACTTAGTACATGAGCATAATCCTTGTTTGGATCTTTTGATAGCTCCATCTGTTGTGCTTGATGTCGCTCCTTTGGTGTGTTTCCTACCTTTCCAAAATAGTAATCAGTAAGATCAAGAGGTGGATGATGTGCTAGATTAGCTTCATTAGCATCGTAAATTCTCTACCTCTCTCTCTTTTCTTTCTCTTTTGTCATCATTCTTCTATGTGTCTCCCTATTCTTTTATGTAATGTCTACTTGAGGATGATGCAAAGCTTTGAGATCTCTTTTGGTCTCTTTCATGTTGACTCAAAAGACACCTTCTATTCCCTTTCTTCCAAGGTAATTTCCTTTCTTTAGGGAATGGGGATTATTTTATGCACATACACATATATGATATACATGATTTATCATACAACATACTGACCTCGAGGAAAGAGAAACTACCTCATGCTTTGTTGATGCAGAGGGTAGTGGATCTCAATAAAAACTCTTAGACAACCTTACCCCTCAACCTTGCTTGGTTCAAACACAACTACTCAAATCACCTATCAAGACATTTCAATGGTCAAAGCATGCATTCTTAATCCACCAAACTCCACATACTAACTTAACACCATCATACCATTAGGATAATCTAAAAATAACTTTTTGATTAAATAAAACCAAAGTTACCTTCTTGCTATCCTCTTAGATATACCTATACACAAAGGTATATATCTTTTGAATCAGTTATACACTCCTCAATAACTCTATTGAGATTCTGAAGAAATTTATTTGAACAACATATCCAAAATGTAGACAAATCCAATGGTTTAACTATGAGATATGGCCCCCGCATCAAGCTACATTTTTCTATGACTATCATTTTGTCACCCTCTACAAACTACTCGCTTCCTCCACCCATAAATCATGTCAAAATTATCATGGCTTCCTATACTTTTTAGGATAGTTATAATACATCTCCTCCAACACTCAAGGAACTCTCACAACCAACTAGGTTCTATCCACAACCCAAGGCATCCTTAAAATTAACTTAACCTGGCAATCAACTCACTTTAACTTATATTATCCTTATTATGATAGTTTGCTACTATGTTTGCTAACCCACTAGTTTAAGCCATCCTTTGAGCACTCCACTTGCAAAAAATTCTTGGAAAGGGTTGTAGACATAGAAGCCAATCTCCTCTAAGTCCTCCTGGCCAGAGCATTCTTTGTTACCTCCAACAAAGCCTCTATCATTTGACTGTGACAGTCAAACTGCCAGCAACAGTCATGAAAACATTATGAAGCATGTACCAAACCTTGCATGAAACACTATAGACACAATGGAAAGGTATTACACATCCTTTTCCTCATCCCTACCCAAAATGAGGTTTTGTTAATCATTAAAATGAAAGATATTACATTTGCAAGGTCATGGGATACCCTAGTTCAGGGTTTTGACAGTTTTTGCTAAAACTTTGATATCTTTATCAAATAAAAACCAAATCAAATGCCACTACCTCCAAAACAATGTTAGATAATTACTTTATCATCCCCAAAAAAGAAACCTTTGAGATATAAACACCAAATGCATCAAAATCAATAAGGAATCTGACTGTACACGTTGAAAACTCAGAAAATGCACATGAAAAAATGGTTTTTATTGCTCCAAATGATTCTTTTCGACCAAACACTCACAATATCCCCCAATATAATTTTTTTACAACCTTTTATAGCACTTGAGGCCTCCAAGACCTAACCATAACCACCCAACTACCTCTAACCACCTATTTTTGTCATTTTTTCAATTTTGGCAATAAAAGTTGCTCTCAAAAGTTGTCATTTGACAAACAAAGTTGTCAATATGACCAACTTGGACTCCTAATTCTACCAAAACACAAAAATTGTCTTAAGATGACCTTACAAACATTTTAAACTTTTTTTATTCTTCACAAACCTATTCTACCCTTCAAAACCCAATTTTAGCCCTTTCTAGGCCTAATTGCCAATTTTGACAATTTTACACTTTTTGACCTTTCTATTACTTTTCATTGCATTTATTGGCTCTAATGGCTATGATTACAATTTTTTAA
Source organism: Cryptomeria japonica (assembly GCF_030272615.1). Classification (NCBI taxonomy): domain Eukaryota; kingdom Viridiplantae; phylum Streptophyta; class Pinopsida; order Cupressales; family Cupressaceae; genus Cryptomeria; species Cryptomeria japonica. The sequence goes on from NC_081411.1 coordinate 135,187,785, forward strand.
GACCTTAAATACCTTTTAGACTTCATTTCTCATTTGATTCTCCATGAGGGCCTATCAGTGACCCTAGTGCACCTTGCCTCCATAGGTCTTCAAAGGTGCTCCATAGGTGCTCCTGCACCATTTGTGTTTTGTGTCCATTATCCTTGGGTTAATCCTTGATTGGGAGATAAATCCTTGTTATAATGTGCTCTCTCTCCCTTTATCTCTTGGATATATCCTACCTTAAATAAATCACTCTTGATAAGGCGTGCTCAATCGCTTTAACGTGGAGGCATACACTTCGCTCATACATGCCCAAACTTCTGGGCAAAAAACACAACATTTTATTTTTAAAACACTTAATTACTAGAGACCTACGTTTAATTAGATGTGACAACTTAATAAGTTGCACTAAAGGAAATCTTATTAGACATTAAGAATGGGTTTCCAAAGTGAGTGATGAAATATACTTTAACTAGAAGACTTAGGTCTTATCTCAAAGTCCTAAGTGATCAAATTTATTTTATTTTGCATGATAATTTCAATAATCACCATTACTTAAATTGCTTCATTAAGCCTATAAAGTCATCACATCTTTCTTAGTTAATTGATTCGCTTGATTTAAATACTTCAATTTTAATTATGCATTATCATTAATCCTATACAATTTTAATTAACTCCAAAATTCATTAAATTAACATTAATACAATTCCTTGTATTAATAATAATTTAAATAGACAAATATTGAAACGTCCCCAACGTCATCAAATTAACTTTTATAAGTTGTCTTAGATAATAAATCTTCCTTGAGTGGCAATTAATCCCCTTAAAAGATTTTAATAATCAAATACAACTAAATTATCCCTTTAGGTTAAAGTATTTATTATACAAAAAAAATACCCATTAATAAATGTTAAAGAAAATTCAATATTATATATATGATTATCTAAACAAGAAATTATAAACTTCCATTATTGATAACTAATCTCCTGTAAAATTTAAATAACTATTTTCACCAAAATTACCCTCTTGGGGACTTAAAAACTCATTTACTAATTACACCCTCATATAGTAATATAAAACACCCCTCTTAGGATTGAATAAATATCCAATTAAATATTACCTTTAAACTTTTTCCCTCTTATATTAAAACAACTTTAATTAAATTGTTATAAATAAATAAACTTAACTCTAGTGAAATGGGAAATTTCTCATCCACTCATTTTAAATTTCAAAAGGCCCTCTTATTTTATTATACCCTAACTAGGGTTTACCCTATTTACTTTGTTTAAACACACATCTAACTTTCTCTTTTTTTGCTATCTTTTCTAACCCTAACCCGAAAATTGGGTTAGGGTTTTCTCTTGATGTTCATGTAGGATGATTGTAGGGTAGAGGGTCATGATGGTGGTGGAGTTCTACGACAACACCAAAATGGTTGGGCCATGCTACGTAGGTCACGGCCTCACAGTGGTCGCCCACTATGGGTCATGCTGAGGATGCGACCTCACAGTGGACGCCCACTGTGGGTCACGCTGAAGACCTAGCCTCACAGTGGTCACCCACTATGGGTCGCACTGTAGATGCGGCCTCACAGTGCTCACCCACTATGGGTCACGTGGAGGATGCAACCTCACAGTGGTCACCCATTGTGGGTCGTGCCATAGACGCAACCTGACAATAGTCACCCACTGTGGGTCACGTCGAGGACGCGGCCTCACAGTGGTCACCTGCTATGGGTCGTGCCAAGGGCGTGGCCTCACAGTGGTCACCCACTGTGGCTCGCATCGAGGACACAACCTCACAATGGTTTCCCTTTGTGGGTTGCGCCTCTAGGGTGCCATCAGCTCCTTTCACAGGGCCGACTTACTGCATTTTTTTTTAGTTTTTTTTTGTTTATATATATATATATATATATATATATAATGAAAGTAAATGCATTTATATATGCATGCTCAAATTTAATCTTACTATATATTTTTTTTATAAAAAAAAAATAGCAACTGTACTTTATAGGTAATATATAAATATATTTTAGAAAATACATTAATAGTGAGAAGGTTTAAATTATTTATCAACAACCTTTACATTTTTATCATATTTATATGTGTATATTCTTTTATGAAAACATACAACCACTTTGTAAACACAGTGAGCTATTTTTATTTATCTTTCTAGATTTGAATGTACAACAACAAGCTAATCTACATGGAATGTGTGAATATATGTAAACATTTACTGTGCAATGTATTTTTCTAGAGTTACTAAATGTGGAGATTAATATAAATGCTATAATTAACTTTTACTTTTAGTTTTAGGATATTACTATTTCATGAGTAATAACTTATCTTAATCACTAGTTTTAAATACAATTAGAGTACAAGCGAAATGAATAACTATAAAGCTCCAAATGGATACTCTTAGATTTAACATTTCTAGTATCCAAAATTTTGTTGAATGATAATGTAGGAAATAAATCTGAACTTTTAACTAGGAAATAAATTTTACGTTCTACTAAATATTCATGTTCTACTACAGATTTACCTCTGACAACTTTTAACTCAAGGAATATGCTCAAATAAATAAATTCTTGCAAATATTTTTATTCAACACTACATGTTTAGATCTTATAGTAGGCAAGTTTACACCATAAAATTGGGTAAAGAGATAAGGCTTTAATTTATTTATATTTTTATCTACCCTTTTATTTTATTATATATATTTCTTTTCAATAAACAATAAAACAGAAAAAAAAAGTCTACTTTTCCTACTCTATTTCATGATAACAAATGACAATATAGAAATATTTTTAAACTGCTTCTTTGATTTCTCTATAATGAAAATACAACAAAGGGGTAAATATACATTCCCTTTTTTTAATCCAACTTTACAATAATAACCAAAAAATACATCCCCAAGCCTCTTACATATCTACAAGAATGAGGGCTTGTTACAAAACATATTTTCAAAATTCTAAATAAATCTAAAAGGAGATCCTGCACACGATATTGGATTTTCTCCATCCTTTATTTCCAAACAAAACCTGCAAATAAAATTTATAGGTTGTGACCATGGAGGCTTACCTCCCAACCTAGGCTTACATGAAGCCACCCTCGAGCTAGGAGAACCAAGGCTAAACAGGTTACAAACATCTCAACCATGAAACAATAAGAAAATCAAAACACTTGAACTCTCAACCCAAAGATAACAAAGTCACCAAGTGGCTATTTATTTTGTGGAGTGAAGGTGGACCAAGTACCTAGAGGTGATTTGCAAAAAAACTAGCACATGCCTTTACAAGGAAACCAAAATACAACCATCTCAAGTCACATACTTGACCCAAACACAAACCTTTTGTCCCCCATGGCTTATAAGCCAATATCTCCCCTTATGACCCCCTTATACATAAGCATACAAATAATGCAGCAAGGGTCCCATAACCCTTGTGTATCTCTCTCTTCGAAGAAGAGAGTCTCTACACTCATAGGTTGTCAAGCAACCATTCACCCCCAAGGATACTCTACCCTCGCAAGGGTGAGTATGGCCTTCAAACAACCATATCATAATTATCATATAACTCACAGAAAACAAATGCAAGAAAGGAGCTTCCACATTCAACTCCACAAATCATGTAAACAACAAGGTAAAATACATCAACAATATTTACTACACATTAACTATGGAACTCAAAATGCAAGGAAGAAACATAACCAGCCTTGATCCTACAAATGGAATGAGGAAGGGTTGAAGGTGATCTGTCCAATCCTCTATTCTTCTCTTTCCCAAGCCTAGAAAAAAATACAACTCAAAAACAAAAAAAAATCGAACAAGATTTTTAAGTCTCCAAAAAAAAGGAGAGTGGGTGATCAAAATTCTCCCTCTCAAACCATTCCCTAAGAAGACACTCCTCACTCTTTCCAATCCTCTTGCAAAGGGTGAGAGATTTTCATAGGTTGGTCTTCCCAACATCTTACAAGCTCCCTAAATAGGGCAACCCAAAAATGTAAAAGAAAATGGGGAAGAGAAAATATCACTCATTTGGAAGGGTGTCTAACCTTGATGAGATCCTCAAAAGTTGAAATTCGGCCATCATGAAAAACTCAACTTTGAGGTGACTAGATAGTCAGTCACCAAGGAGTGAACACATCACTAAAATTGGCATTTACCCATAGGTATAAGATATGGCCCATTAAAAATGCCCCTAACCTAACCTTAGGAGTTAGTTTAACCCTCTTGAAACTCACCCAAAGTTTACCTACAAGTCAACCTTGACTTGAACTTTCTAATGGCTCCCTATCCAAGACTTTGTTGGGACCATACTAGGATATTTTGAAAATTGCATTGGTAAAACAAATTCCCTCCAAGGGGCATGTCATTGCCAACTCACTTCACAACACATGTGTCCAGTGACACCACAAAATTACACAATACTTAAATACACATGGCAATGTCCATTTTTTGGAATTAATAAATTTAACAATTTCAAATTAAACACACATCCAAGCATAAACATTTACAAATAAAACACATTTACACATGAGGTGTTGTCTCTCCAAATAGACAACCCTTGGCTTCACAAACACACATAGGTTTAGGCTTGATTCTCTGAATAGTTTCCATGATCACATGTATTAGTTTTCCTACACATCTCATTTTCCACATTAGTAATCTCAAATAATCATATGCAATATTAATATATGAAAAAAATACAAATCAGACACTTTGCATAGACCTAAAATCATAACAATCAATTTATCAATTATCCCATAAAATCCACATGAAATAATTTATTTAATGACATCATCATAAACATCATGAAATTCTATCATTCCTAAGGCATGCATCCATGTTTTCTAACATCGTAATGAAGTACTGCAAATTCAAAGATAAATGGCATACATCATATCAAGGTTATCCAATCAGTGGAGCATATGAAATCTAAATCCCCAACGCATCAAAATGTGCACTGCAAGGTAAAATGATTTCATAATATGGTTCAATTACTTTTCTCACTAACCTATCTATCTAACATAGCCCATCCTATTGAATTATAGCATCTATTAATAAGGTCAACCATGGTCAAACTAGGTTAACCAGAGCTTGATCGGGGAGGGCCCCTACATCCTCCCCCCCTAGGGTTTGACTTACTCTTGGAAGTCACATGAATAGTATACAAAATCTAACATTTCCCGCAATTTCACTAAACTACTCTAAATCTTATCTTGCCTACTAGAAACATGCAATACTAAAATCAGCCTACTTTCTTAATAACTTATTTCCTCCATAAGGTACTTATTTAGCATTTTTATTACATTTTTCCTAAGTCCCACTTTACATATTCCATAATTACTTTAAGTTAACACACCATCCAAATCATATCAATACAACCCATCATCATCTTCCAATATCTAGGTTACACATATTAGTTTACTTATTAAATTTTCTAGGGGTCATATTTTGTTAAGGATTTATTTAAAACATGTTTATCCCACTACAATTCTCATCCATTGTATGTTACCAAAGATAATTGACATCATAACTTACTTTATCCAAAATGAATCTACTTATTTTACGTCAAGGTGCCTCATAGGGATGTTGATTACATATTTGTTAAACCACCCTATGTGCATGATTTCCTTCCACATCATAAGGCAACAAGGTATATTCAAGTTCAAGTCCTTCAAATCCGCCCATAAATAGGTTAGTTTTCTACCTCTAAGGCTTACAATGTTTAGGCATCTAGGAACAAAGGTTTAAGTTACATAGGTCACATTATTCACAACCCCAAAATATTAAGGTACATAGCAATCCCATTCTAAGGGAGTGATGGAAATAATCACACTTAATTTAGATAGAATCCATGCAATCATCTCCATGCATGTGCCAGCACAACAAGTTTGTAATTTTCAACATTTTCACAATTCATTAAGTCTAGATCACACTTTTTGTTATTAATTTTTTTGCTTAGATTAATCACAAAAGAATTTTCATCGAAGAGGATAGTCTTTCCATTTTCTTAATTTGATAAAATACTTTTTATTCATTCCTTGTGCCTAATTTCACTCCTTGCAGTATTTTCCCTTGACACACTATCAATGATTCAATGAACATGTTATCCATTTCACTGATCACATTACTAGGGTGTTATCTCGTCATTTATCCTTCATAGCAGGAGTAAATTGCCCTACAAAATTTTATTTTAGTCCTTATCTTTCTTGAAATTCCTTGGTTCAATCCTAATCCATTTGTAAATTGTCTCTTAATCCGTAGCACCAAGTTTTAATGGTCTATTTGAACCCCATGAACTCATTGAGCCATTTTGAAGGGAGTTCATAGTGTTCATTTAGGTTCCACAGGTTCTAAGGTTTCTAAAAGGTTTTCATGCTAACATTCACTCAAAGTGTTTTGTTGCGGTTCTTTTTCATGGTCGCGTATGATGTGTTATATCTTCTTTCTCCAGGCCATGAACTCTTTGAACCTTGTTCAAACAGTTCAGTGGTGTTCAACATGTTCAATGAGGTTCAAAAGACTGGCGGCACTTAATAGAGTTAATCTTTTCAAAGAGAATTTTCTTGGCGCAGTGTTTGCTTTGCACTACCTGAACACTCGAAGCTAGTTCAAATTGTTCATGCGTGTTCAAATCAGGTGGGTCCCATGGGCTAAAAGACATGATGGTGCATTTATTTCTAAGTATGATGAAGATTGAACCATATCTCGGGTGACGTCAACTGGTTGAGTTTTCAAGGCAAATAATCATTTTTGGGAATTCACGGTTACTCCAAAAATCCCACCCTGCATTCAATGCATGTGTGTGATGTCCAATCCCAATGCTTAATACATTTGAGTTGACGATTGGAATTAATGCACTAAATAGGTTCGTATCACTTCTTTTTCTATAAGGTATGAAGTGATTAATTTCTGAAAACTTCTTCTTTATTGTTCCAGAGTTTTTGGATAGAAGGTTTGTTTGCTGGTAGTCGTCCAACTAGTTTCAACTATGAAGGTGAGTTTGTTTCTTGTCCTCTCCAGTAATTTTTACCTACTTTTCCTCTCTCATAATAAATTATGTTGGGGAAAATAAGGGTTATTGTTTATGAATTATGAAGTCCACATTGCACCTTTTTGGGAATATTTTTAGTCTTGCATGCATAGAGCCCATATTCAATGATACAAACTTGAAAGGACAAAATCTGGAAGTTTTAAAGCAGAGGGTGTTTAAAGGAATTGACCATTCATTTGGTTTAGAAATTTTGAGTAGTGGTCTCATAGAAGTGGCAACCTTTCCTCCTACTATTCCTTGCCCAGAACAAGTTAGGGAGTGTATCGTGAGGTATGATCCTATTTTCAAAACTATTAAGAGAGATAATGGTGAAACCCTCCTCGCAATTAACAGGGAAGTTATTTCCTCTGTTTTCAAATTGCCTGATTATTAGTTCTCAAACTTTTCTCCCGCCCAAACAATCACTGAGTTCAATGAAAATAAAACTAGACACTGGAATAATATAGCAAAGTATTGGTTGAAGGTTCCTCATAGGGGTGGCTCCAAATTACCTAAGAATCCCAGCAAGAACCACATGCTTCCCCACATCCATGATATCATGTTATTTCTACACCGAGTTAGAGGTTTGGCTGAGGCCTACAGTTTTGATGATTGGATTTACTGCTATGTACAACTAGTTCTAGAAGGAAAGTAGTATCTTGATTGGATAGAGCTCATTGCTGACTCCATGAGGGAACAACTGAGCATGGTGAAGAAGTTCAAGAAAAATTTCTTTATGTCCTCATATTTGATATATTGCTTGGCATGTGTTAAAGAGATAGTGGGAATACGTAGGCAGCTCGCTGAGGGACAGGTTTCAGTGTATGATTTTTACCCTATGTTGCAAAAGGATAATGCATTGCAAAATTTTAGGAGAGTACATAATGCTTTCCTGGGAGATTTGTGTTATGAGTTAAAGAACATGAAAACCAAGAGAATGTCTTCAGATGCATAGGCATTAGTGAAGAAATATGGTAGTTTCTTTGTTCAGTTTCCTCATTTTTGTTACATAAGAGTAGGCAGTTTTGAGGAAGAGCCTTTCAGATTTCCACTTTTTTGTTCGGATTGTTTTGTTCTTGTTGAGATCTGTAGGCAGTTGGCTACCGTAATTAAGAAGGCTCAACCCAAAGATAAATGGGAGGATCATTTTCCTATTAAATTGGGTATTTTATCTTGTAGTTCAATGTTAGATGCTTTAAGAATTGGAGCTGACTTGAAGAACTTCAATTTTCCACTGTATCATGAAAGAAAGGGCTTTGACAATAAAGGTTTCTCAAGGATTCTTGGTTTGATGTTGCACCTTCCAATAGAACACCTAGAGGATTTTTAGGAAGATTTCAATGATGAGCTTGAAGTGTTCAAAAGAGAAAACATGAGAATGGTTCTAGAATAGGTAGTTTCACTCCAGGTGAAACACCATATAAGGGGTATCCAAGAGGATTATCTCGAGCTTTTTAAACCTGGATACCTAGACCAAGCTGAACCTGAAATGTCCTGCATTAATTGGGATGTGGAAGAAGAGGATGACATACAACTTAAAACAAAGAGGGTCTTGGAAAGAACCATGGAATGGGATAACAAGAGAAGAGAAATGAAACTTTGCAACAAGATTGGTCCTACAAGAGGTAGTGAGGCTGCTCTACATTCCCCAAAACATTTTTCTAACCCCACTTCTATGCCTGTTCATGCAGGTAAAGATAAGAAGCCATCGTACACCAACCACAAGCCCAATCTGGCTCGAGACTTTTCTGCTCCTCGGTATACCAAGTCACGGAGTGCTGCGTAGAAGAGAATGGACCAGATCAAAGACATGGAGGCAAAAGACAAAATTCCTAATGCTCAAATTTTCAAAGTTGAGGACCTTGACAACGACATTGTCAACACCATGGATTCTCGTGCGATTTATGTAGCTTTGACACCGCCACCTAAAGTGATCGGAGGAACAGCTAGTTCAAGTGCAACTCCAAAATGGCTAACCACTCCAGTAACCAAGAAACAGATTTTCATTCTAGTAACCATCCCAATTCAGGATATGGTGGTTAAGTACACGGAGAAGGGTCCCAAATAGAAGAAGTTCAAAACAACTGCGAGATTGGATGCTGATGAAAAGACCGGGAGGTGGAGTGTAGAAATTGCCTCTTATAAGCCTAAAGATGAGAATAAGGAGGTAAATGCAGAGGACTTCGAGATCACCAAAGTGGAGCTTGGGAACATGAGTAGAGATTTAGACAATCATCCTTTCCAGGTATCGGCTAAGAAGATGCTCACTAGGTTAGAAAAAGAGGGGCAGGAGAAAAGAGAGTTGAAGCGGCATATACAACTTCTTGCTCAATTCATTGATAGTATAGGAAGCTTTGGGGCACTTCCCATAGAACATGCTTTAGAAAGCTTTGATCCTACTTCATTGGAGAACAAAAGGCTAATGAATCAAGTTCAGTGAGCCAAGAACATCACGAGGGCTGTGGAGGAATGGATTGAAGGAGTGATTAGAGATGGTGAAAAATATATCACAAGCTCTAGGAAACTCTACGACAAGATGCAAAACCTCACTGCAGAAATTCAGAATCAGATTGTGCCATGAAAAAAAGAAGAGCATAAATGGGAAAAAGTATTACCCATGCTTACCAAGATAGAAGAATATGGAGCCGCAAAGTTTTTAGCAGAAAATTCAATTAAGTGAGGAATTGATGAATGCCAACTCTTCATATTGAAGAAAACTATAATGTGGCGGGTAATCATATTCAGGTCAGTGATTTTTGATGCAAGGGATTCTGTTCATGAGCTTCAAGACCTTTAGTGTAGCTTGGTCAATGACAATAAAGTGGTTAATCCAAATCATGATTGCCAACTGAGACTTTGTGGGCTGAACACGTAGGATGTAGTAAAAGCTTTTAGGCTGCATATGGAGAAAGTTAAGGCCAAAAACAATTTTACTCCCGAAGATATAACACAAGTTTCCTGTATTGAATCCTTGACATTTATTGGTAGCGATCAGTTATCTAAGCATGCTGAGAAAATGTTGAAGTACAGGTGGGAGAAGGAAGCCGCAAAAGAAAAAATCAATGCCATGAAAAACCCGAGTCAGACTATACTTCAGAAGCTCACAACCGCCCACGATACCCAGAAAACTAGAGGAGAGGATGATGATGATGAAGAAGCATAACGAGATGATAATGTATTGTTTTTATTTGCGATGTTTTTCATAATCTAGCAATGACTTCAGGACATCTGTCCCTAAAATACTCTGTTGGTTTTTATAACTATTTCAGAGGAGGTCGGGTTTTCAGGGAGACCTCCTCTGTTCTTTAAAACTACTATAAATTAGATAAAGAATGATAGAGAAAGGGTTAGAATAGTTAGAATAAGCGACTTAGATTTTTTTTTTAGAAGTTTGGTTTTGGTTGGAAGGAAGTCATCAATTTTCAAATCTGAAATTGGAAAGAACTTATACGTGTATTGTTGCGTCTTTGTTGCATGAAATATATATATAAAGATCACATGCGTTTTGTAGAAGGAAAACCTTTGAGTTTTGAATCCATGGAGTGGTATTTCTTTGCAAATATTAATCTAATTAAATGACTATGGTCACCTTTCTGATGGTAAATGTTGTTATCATTCTGGGGCTCCTTTCTATGTGATTTAAAAAAAAAGGATATATGTTTGGAAAGAGACTTTGTTTCTCTTGTTGATTTTCTATGAAGTTTTGAATCGGTGTTTTTGAACTTAGTTTCGATTACCTCTGGTTTACATGGTGAACTCTTGAAGAATATTTTTTTCTGAAATATGTTAGCCTCTCATCTAAGAATGAAGTAGGCAGCCTTACATGCTTTCAGGTTAAAAGTATACCAGTTTATTTAGTTAGATTATTCCCTGAATAACTAATGGAGGGAGCTGTGCCTATCAAAAAATTCAGAGGGAAGTGATGCATACCACACTTACCTGATTGTTTAGTTGAACTTTTGTCTTTCTAAGAGGGTAATAGAGCTTTGAATTAATTTAATTAGAAGAAGGACAAAATCTGTTCACTAACAGATTTTTGGTGCTTTGCTGGGGAGATCAAACATTCAATAGATCAGTATGTTATATATTTGCTAAAACTGAAACTCAACCAACAGTATGAATAAAGATCACCTAGTATCAAAAAAAGAAGAAGAAAGAGCACGGTTGATAGAGTTGTTTAGAGGTCCTAAAAGAATTAACACTTGATTCTCATCCTTATACTAGATCACAAAGGAGGGAGGGAGTTTTTGATAACTTTTTCAAAAAACTACAAGGTTCTCATTCTCTACAAATTTCACTCCCAAGAGAAAGGCTAAAAGTAGACCTTCTTCCCCTACTAGAACTACTCCCAAAGTATCTCAATCTTCTAGCAATTGGCAAGCATTAACGCTTTCCAGAATACAAGCCCCTCCTCTTGTAACCATTTTCCCTTCTTCAATCATGACCCAACCATGGGGTGCTGCAGTCGGGCCTCTTGCTCTCGATGCCCATAATCCTCTTCCAAAAGGGGCTAGGGATGTTTTACCTAAGTTTAATGGAGATGGGAAAATCTCAGTTGAAGAACATTTGAATTCCTTCAATGTAGCCATTGGGATACTAGCAATACAACATGAAGATGTGGCTGTTAGGCTTTTCGCTCAAACTCTTACTGAGGGAGCAGTAGATTGGTGCAGCCATCTGCAGGCCGGATCTATAACTGATTGGCAAACAATGAAAACTTCTTTTGAGAAACGGTTCAAGAGTGCTGATGATGAGCACTTACTTTTGGCTCAGCTCACACAAATGAAGAAGGAGATTCATGAGCCAATGAGAGATTATGTGGCTAGGTATAATAAGATTATTCATAGGATTCCCCAGGAAAAAAGACCAACTACTGATAACCAATAATTTTTCTTTATCAACTCTATGCCTCCTGATGTTGGTTTCCATCTTAGAAGAACTAGGCCAGTCGATCTTGATACTGCACAAAATCAGGCTATAGAGCTTGAAGATGATTTAATAATAGCTGGGAAGTGGAGAAAAGATGTGCAAATTCCTCAAGGTCAATCTCAAGCTTCCACCTCTTCAACCGATCCAGTTGTTCAAAGACTAGTCAATGATATGATTGCTTTGAAGAGGCAGATACTGAAACCTAGAGTCTCCTACACACAACCATATCAAGATATAAGTAGAAAACAACCAAACTAGTATAATTATGTGCAAACTTTGCAAATGCCCGCTGCCCCACAAAGATTGCAAATAGAGGCTCCTCCTGACAAAGGTGCTATGTGCTCTTTTCACCTTACTACAGATCATGATGGGAGTTCTTGTCCTGATATGATAAGGAATGTTCAAATGAAAAGCACAAATGATGAACTAGGTGAGTTCACTAAAGCGGATAAGATTCAAGAAGTACCTGGTGACTCTGGATCATTCTACCTTGAATATGAATTAGATTCATAAAGAGGTGGTAATATTTTGGTAACTCTGGAAGACCCTGCATTTGCTATCCTTACAAGAAATCAACAAACCTCCCAACCTGCTCCTTTTGCGAACTCTTCTCGAGCTAATTTCAAGGGTAAGGATCCCACAAGTAATGATATTTCCTCTCATGCAAAGACTCTTGAAGTTAAGATTTTACAAAGAAATCTTGAAAGTAAAAATAATTATTCTCCTTCCCCCTCCTTTGACATAATTGAATTTTGTAAAGCTTCAACTGTTCAACTTTCCACTACTGAATATTTGAAACTGAACTCGAAGGAACTAGATAAACTAGTCAAGTATGTAAAAGGAGATTCTACCTCAGAGTCCTTAGTGCATAAGTGTATGGTTGATAGTGATTTGTTTACTGCTGAAAAACTTGCATCTGTTTCTTGCCCATCCACTGATTCGATTAACCCCTATGCTTTTCACAATGCTGAAGATAAACTTGACACTAAAGTTCTGAAGACCGAACCTTTTTATATCTCCCTCGTCCTAAATGGTTAGAAGCTAGGCAATTGTATTATAGATTCAGGAGTGTCAGATAACATAATGCCATCATTTGTTGCTAGATCTTTAGGTTTAACACTTACTAAGACATTTGGGAGATGTTATTCAATGGATGGGAAGCAGGTCCCTCTCATTGGATAGGTAAAGGATGCCCAGGCAGTGCTGGCAGCATGTCCTGACAAAAGAGTAAAATTGACCATTTTGGTTGCCGACATTCTTGCAAGTTATGGGATGCTCTTGAGTAGGACTTTTTGTAAAGAGATTGGAGGTGAAATTAAGATGGACTAGTCAGAAGCTATCATCCCACTAGGAAAACAAAAAATCAAACTTGAACCCGAGCCGAAAAATAAATATACAGTCTTTCCCTATGATCCCAAAGCCCAGATTTTGTTCCAAGAATGTGAATTTGGAAATTATCTCATTCTTGCACCTGATAAAAAAGAATTGGAAGAAGCAGTCGACAAACAAGGTAGACTATGGCAAATGGAATTTGATGGAAGTTGCACCAACTCAGGCTCAGGAGCAGGGGTAGTTTTGTTGTCTCCTAATGGTAATGTTTTTCCTTTTTCTTTCAAGTTGGATTTCAAGAATACTAATAACACTATGGAATATGAGGCATTACTTTTGGGATTGAATGAAGCTAAATATAAGGGTATAAAATTGCTTAAGGTAAAAGGTGATGCAGAGCTGATTGTTAAATAGGTAAGAAATGTTTATTTAGTTAAGAATGATAGACTGAAACAATACAGAAATAGGGTTTGGGATGAGATAGAGTTTTTTGATGCTTTCTCAATTGAAGCTATACCAAGAGAGCAAAACACTAGGGCAGATTCATTGGTTGTTTTAGCTTCTCTCTTGTTACCACACCTAGATTTTAAGAGTGATTCTAATAGGATTGAACTAATTTATAGGCCTAGTGTCCTGAACAATGTGAATCATTGGAAAGTATTTGATTCAGATGTTTAGATTAAGGATTTTCTAGAGTGTAACCATTCCTTTGTCCAATCATATTTTGAGGGTTCTGAAGATAGTTGTAAAGAGTTTTGTCCAGACCCTGGTATTGATTTTGATAAGAATTTCATTTAGGTGAAAGGGAATAAAATCCTGAAAGGTTTGGTGACTCTAGAGAGGTTTTTCACCAGTAATGATATGTGTACTGGTAAGAAAACTCCTGATGAAGATAGTAAGGTAGGTTGTGAAAAGATAAATCTTGGTGATGAATTTAATCCTAAAATGGTAACAATTGGCAAATGTTGCTCTTCTGAGGAGAAGAAAATGCTCAATGAGTTATTGAAAGAATACATTGACGTATTCGCTTGGTCTTAGGATGATTTGAAGGAATTTAGGAATGGACAGTTTCAACATCAAATTCTGTTGAAGCTTGGTGTATCTCCTTTTAGACAAAAATTGAGAAATTTCAATCCCATGACGACAGATGCAATTTTCAAGGCAGTAGATAAAATGCTTAAAGCCAGAATTATATATCCAATTCATCACTCTACTTGGGTAGCCAATATAGTGCATGTGAGGAAGAAAAATGGGAAAATTCGGATTTGTGTAGATTTTCGCAATCTGAACCAAGCAAGTCTTAAAGATAACTATGCTTTACCCAGCATGGACCATATTTTGCAAATAGTAGCTGGGTCAGAAATGATGTCAATGTTAGACAATTTTTCTGGTTACAATCAAATTGGTGTTGTAGAAAATGAACAGTATAAAACAACATTTATCATGCCATGGGGAACATTTGCATATAATCGCATGCCTTTTGGTCTGATTAATGCAGGAGCCACTTTTCAAAGGGCCATAGATTCTTCTTTTAGGGATTTTTGTGATAGAATTATTGTTGTTTACCTAGATGACTTGACCATATTTTCTAAACATAGGAAGAATCATCTCAAAGATCTGAGGGTAGTTCTACAACGTTGTCGAGAGCATGGTATCTCCTTGAATCCAAAGAAGTCAGTTTTTTGTGTAACTGAGGGCAAATTATTGGGGCATATCATTTTGAAAGAAGGTGTCAAGATTGATCCTGAAAGAGTCAATGCAATTCAAAACCTCAGCTTTCCTTCAAACCGGACTGGAGTAAGGTCATTTTTCGGTCAGGGAAATTTATTGAGAAGGTTTGTACCCGAATTTGTAGAAATTACCAAGAATATCATTAGCTTGTTGAGTGAAAGGTATCTTTTTAAATGGTCTGATGAAGCCAAATAAGCTTTTGAAAGGATCAAGAGTTCAGTTGCCAATGTGCCAACCCTCATCAACCCAGATTTTAAAAAGGATTTTGTCATATACTGTTATGCCTCATAACATACAATGTTAGGAATATTATTATAGGTGGATGAATCTGGGTTTGAAGCACCTATAGTGTTCCTGAGTGTCCCCCTTAAGAAACATGAACTTAAGTATTCGCTCTCAGAGAAACAAGCCTTTATCGTGGTTAAAGTTGTAAAATAATTCCAGTATTATATTTTGCATTCTCACTCTGTGGTGTTTGTTCCGGATTCTGCAGTGAAAAGTATTCTGACTCAGCAGGAAGTTGGCCTTAACAAAAGAGCGACATGGGTAACCAAAATTTAGGAATATGATGTAGATATTCATCCTACAAAGATGGTTAAAGGACAATGCTTATGCAAATTAATAGCAGAAAATAAGATGGAGACAGAAAAGGAGCCACCATTGACTCTGTTTGTTGGTTTGCAAGATATATGGTTTTCTGATGTGGCTTATTACCTGACCTATGGTAGCTGCCCAAGTCATTTGTCAACCAAAGAATAGAGGAATCTCAAATTGAAAGTAGCTAAGTATGTTATTTGGCAAGATTTTTTGTATAAGAAGGGCTTGGATGGTACCTATTTGAGGTGTGTAGATAAGCCTCAACAACAAAAGCTTCTAGAAGTTTATCATGGGGAAGCCTGCGGTGGACATTTCTCATCCTCAGTAACCACTTTTAAGATTTTAAGAAAAATTGTTTATTGGCCTGGTATGTTTCGTGATGCATATACTTATGTTAAACGATGTGAAAAGTGTCAACTCTTTTCTGGGAAACCACATTTAGCTGCTCTACCTTTAAGGCTTGTGGTAGTGGATGAACCCTTCAAACAATGGGGTATTGATTTCATTGGTCTAATAAATCCTCATTCCAGTGCTGGTCATATGTATATTCTGACAACAACAGACTATTTTACTAAGTGGGTGGAGGTCGTTCCGACTAAGAAGGTGAACTCAGAGGTCATATGTAATTTTCTCAAAGATTGCATCCTTGTCTGTTTTGGGGTCCCTCAGAAGATTGTTGCAAATAATGCATCGTATTTCTCCTCTAAAGAATTGACTATGTTATGTTATGAACATCAAATTACTCTTTCACACTCCTCCGATTACTTTCCGCAAGGTAATGGGTTGGCAGAATCGAGCAACAAGAACCTGGTAGCAATCATGAAGAAGTTAGTTGATGATAATGCCCAAAATTGGCATAAAAAGGTATATGAAGTCTTATGGGCAGATAGAATTACCCCTAAAAGAGCCATTGGAATGGCACCTTTTGAGTTGGTGTATGGGATTGGTGCAAAAGTTTCTTTAGCGCTGGAATTGTCGGCAGCCAAGCTTCAAACTGTAATTTAGGATTCCTTTTTCCAAAATGCTCTGGAGAAGAGAGTTATGTATTTGATGAGGTTGGAAGAGAAAAGAGAGATGTTAGTGGATAGAACTACCAAGCATCAGAATAGGGTGAAGAAGATCTTTGATATGAGAGCTCGACCAAGAGGTTTCCTTAAAGGAGATGAAGTACTGTTATGGGACAAGAGAAGGGAACAAAAGGGTGCCCACAGAAAATTTGATTCACTGTGGAAAGGTCTGTTCAAGATCCATGAAGTAGTGGGACCGAATGCATTCGGACTAAATTATTTTGATGGAACGGTTATGCCCTATACCTATAATGGGTAGGACCTCAAGCTCTAAAAACTGTGAAATCTATGGTTAAGAGTTCCTGTACATAGTAGATTAGTTGTTTATTTTGTGCCTATTTGGTGTGTATCCTCTTAGCCCCCTTTCTATCTTTGCTGTGCAAAACCAGAGATTTAGAGTTCTTTGCATTTTTCACAAAATACAATCCCCAGTCAGAGCCAATGTTATCTCATCATTTATCCTTCATAGTAGGAGTAAATCGCCCTACAAAATTTTATTTGAGTCCTTATCTTTCTAGAAATTCCTTGGTTCAATCCTAATCCATTTGTAAATTGTCTCTTAATTTGTAGCACCAAGTTTTAATGGTCTGTTTGAACCCCATGAACTCATTGAACCATTTTGAAGGGAGTTCATAGTGTTTATTTAGGTTCTGCAGGTTCTAAGGTTTCTAAAAGGTTTTCATGCTAACATTCACTCAAAGTGTTTTGTAGTAGTTCTTTTTCATGGTCGCGTATGATGTGTTATATCTTCTTTCTCCAGGCCATGAACTCTTTGAACCTTGTTCAAATAGTTCAATGGTGTTCAACATGTTCAATGAGGTTCAAATGATCGGCGGCACTTAACAAAGTTAATCTTTTCAAAGAGAATTTTCTTGGTGCAGTGTACGCTTTGCACTACCTGAACACTCATGAAGCCCATTCAAATTGTTCATGCGTGTTCAAATCAGGTAGGTCCCATGGGCTAAAAGATATGATGGTGAATTTATTGCTAAGTATGACGAAGATTGAACCATATCTTAGGTGACGTCAACTAGTTGAGTTTTCAAGGCAAGTAATCATTTTTGGGAATTGGTGGTTACTCCAAAAATGCCGCCATGCATTCAATGCACGTGTGTGATGTCCAATCCCAATGCTCAGCATATTTGAGTTGATGATTGGAATTAATGCACTAAATAGGTTTGTATCACTTCTTTTGCTATAAGGTATGAAGTGATTAATTTTTGAAAACTTGTTGTCCATTGCTACAAAGTTTTTGGATAGAAGGTTTGTTTGCTGGTAGTCATCCAACTAGTTTCAACTATGAAGGTGAGTTTGTTTCCTGTCCTCTCTAGTAATTTTTATCTGCTTTTCCTCTCTCGTAATAAAATTTGCTAGGGAAAATAAGGGTTATTGTTTATGAATTATGAAGTCCACATTGCACCTTTTCAGGAATATTTTCAGTCTTGCATAAATAGAGCCCATAGTCAATGATACAAACTTGAAAGGAGAAAATCTGGAAGTTTTAAAGGAAAGGGTGTTTAAAGGAATTGACTGTTCATTTGGTTTAGAAATTCTGAGTAGTGGTCTCATAGAAGTGGCAACCTTTCCTCCTACTGTTCCTTGCCCAGAACTAGTTAGCGAGTGTATCGCGAGGTATGATCCTATTTCCAAAACTATTAAGAGAGATAATGGTGAAACCCTCCTCACAATTAATAGGGAAGTTATTTCATCCATTTTCAAATTGCCTGATTATCAGTTCTCAAACTTTTCTCCTATCCAATCAATCATTGAGTTCAATGCAGATAAAATTGGACACTGGAATAATATAGAAAAGTATTGGTTGAAGGTTCCTCATAGGGGTAGCTCCAGATTACCTAAGAATCCCAACAAGAACCACATGCTTCCCCACATCCATGATATCATGTTATTTCTACACCGAGTTATAGGTTTGGTTGAGGCCTACAGTTTCGATGATTGGATTTACTGCTATGTACAACTGGTGTTGGAAGGAAAGCAGTATCTTGACTGGGCAGAGCTCATTGCCGACTCCATGAGGGAATAGCTGAGCATGGCAAAGAAGTTCAAGCAAAATTTCTTTATGTCCTCATATCTGATATATTGCTTGGCATGTGTTAAAGAGATAGTGGGAATACCTAGGCAACTCTCTAAGGGAGAGGTTTTAGTGTATGATTTTTACCCCATGTTGCAAAAGGATAATGCATTGCAAGATTTTAGGAGAGTACATAATGCTTTCTTGGGAGATTTGTGTTATGAGTTAAAGAACATGAAAACCAAGAGAATGTCTAAAGATGCACATGCTTTAGTGAAGAAATATGGTAGTTTGTGTGTTCAGTTTCCTCATTTTTGTTACATAAGAGTAGGTGATTTTGAGGAAGAGCCTTTCAAACTTCCACGTTTTTGTTCAGATTGTTTTGTTCTTACTGAGATCTATAGGCAGTTGGCTACCATAATTAAGAAGTCTCAACCCAGAGATAAATGGGAGGATCATTTTCCTATTCATTTTTGTATTTTATCTTGCAGTTCAATGTTAGATGCTTTAAGCATTGGAGCCAAGTTGAAGAACTTCAATTTTCCACTGTATCATGAAAGAAAGGGCTTTGGCAATAAAGGTTTCTCACGAAGTCTTGGTTTTATGCCGCACCTTCCAATCCCACACCTAGAGGATTTCTGGGAAGACTACAATGATGAGCTTGAAGTGTTCAAAAGAGAAAACATCAGAATGGTTCTGGAACAGGTAGTTTCACTACAAGTGAAACTTGATATAAGGGGAATCCAAGAGGATTATATAGAACTTTTTGAACCTGGATACCTAGACCAAGCTGAACCCGAAATGTCCTACATTAATTGGGATGTGGAAGAAGAGGATGACATACGACTTAAAACAAAGAGGGTCTTGCAAAAAACTGCAGAATGGGTTAACAAGAGAAGTGAAATGAAACTAGGCAACAAGATTGGTCCTGCAAGAGGTAGTGAGGCTGCTCTACATTCCCCAAAATGTTTTTCTAACCCAACTTCTATGCTTGTTCATGCAGGTAAAGATAAGAAGCCATCTTACACCAAGAACAAGCCCAATCCAGCTCTAGAATTTTCTACTCCTCGATATACCAAGTCACAGAGTGTTGCGTAGAAGAGAATGGACCAGATCAAAGACACAGAGGCAAAAGACAAAATTCTTGATGCTCAAATTTTTGAAGTTGAGGACCTTGACAGTGACATTTTCAACACCATGGATTATCATACGATTTCTATAGCTTTGACACCACCAAATAAAGTGATTGGAGGAACAGCTAGCTCAAGTGCAACTCCTAAATGGCTAACCATTTCAGTAAGAAAGAAACAAAGTTTCATTCCACTAACCATCCCAATTTAGGACATAGTGGTTAAGTACATAGAGAAGGGTCCCAAATAGAAGAATTTCAAAACAACTACCAGATTGGATGCTGATGAAAAGACCGGGAGGTGGAGTGCAGAAATTGCCTCTTATAAGCCCAAAGATGAGAATAAGGAGGTAAATGTAGAGGACTTCGAGATCACCAAAGTGAAGCTCGGGAACATGAGTAGAAATTTGGATAATCATCTTTTCCAGGTATTGGCTAAGAAGATGCTCACTAGGTCAGAAAAAGATGGGCAGGAGAAAAGAGAGTTGAAGTGGCATATCAAAATTCTTGCTCAATTCATTGATAGTATAGGTTGGTATGGGGCACTTCCCATAGAAAATGCTTCAGAAAGCTTTGATCCTACTTCACTGGAGAACAAAAAGCTAATGAATCAAGTTCAGTGAGCCAAGAACATCGCGGGGGCTATGGAGGAATGGATTGAAGGAGTGATTAGAGATGGTGAAAAATATATCACAAGCTCTAGGAAACTCTACGACGAGATGCAAAACCTCACTGCAGAAATTCAGAATCAGATTGTGCCATGGGAAAAAGAAGAGCATAAATGGGAAAATGTATTACCCATGCTTACCAAGATAGAAGAATATGGAGCCGCAAGGTTTTTAGCAGAAAATCCAATTAAGTGAGGAATTGATGAATGCCAACTCTTCATATTGAAGAAAACTATAATGTGGCTGGTAATCACATTCAGGTCAGTGATTTTTGATGCAAGGGATTCTGTTCATGAGCTTCAAGACCTTTAGTGTAGCTTGGTCAATGACAATAAAGTGGTTAATCCAAATCACGATTGGCAACTGAGACTTTGTGGGCTGAACACGTAGGATGCAGTAAAAGCTTTTAGGCTGCATATGGAGAAAGTTAAGGCCAAAAGCAATTTTACTCTCGAAGATATAACACAAGTTGCCTGAATTGAATCCTTGACATTTATCGGTAGCGATCAGTTATCTAAGCATGCTGAGAAAATGTTGAAGTACAGGTGGGACGAGGAAGCCGCAAAAGAAAAAATCAATGCCATGAAAAACCCGAGTCAGACTATAATTCAAGAGCTCACAACCACCCACAATACCCAGAAAAGTGGAGGAGAGGATGATGATGGAGAAGAAGCATAACAAGATGATAATGTATTTTTTTTATTTTCAATGTTTTTCATAATCTAGCAATGACTTCAGGACATCTGTCCCTAAAATACTCTATTGGTTTTTATAACTATTTCAGAGGAGGTCAGGTTTTCAGGGAGACCTCCTCTGTTCTTTAAAACTACTATAAATTAGATAAAGAATGATAGAGAAAGGGTTAGAACAGTTAGAATAAGCGACTTAGATTTTGTTTTTAGAAGTTTGGTTTTGGTTGGAAGGAAGTCATCAGTTTTCAAATCTGAAATTGGAAAGAACTTATACATGTATTGTTGTGTCTTTGTTGCATGAAATATATATATATATATATATATATATATAAAGATCAAATGCATTTTGGAGAAGGAAAACCTTTGAGTTTTGAATCCGTGGAGTGGTATTTCTTTACAAATATTAATCTAATTAAATGACTGCGATCACTTTTCTGATGGTTAATGTTGTTATTATTCTGGGGCTCCTTTCTATGTGATTTAAAAAAAAAGGATATATGTTTGGAAAGAGACTTTGTTTCTCTTGCTAATTTTCTATGAAGTGTTGAATTGATGTTTTTGAACTTAGTTTCGATTACCTCTGGTTTACATGGTGAACTCTTGAAGAATAGTTTTTTTCTGAAATATGTTAGCCTCTCATCTAAGAATGAAGTAGGCAACCTTACGTGCTTTCAGGTTAAAAGCATACCAGTTTATTTAGTTAGATTACTCCCTGAATAACTAATGGAGGGAGCTATCAAAAATTTAGAGGGAAGTGATGCATACCACACTTACCCAACTGTTTAGTTGAACTTTTGTCTTTCTAAGAGGGTAACATAGCTTTGAATTAATTTAATTAGAAGAAGGACAAAATTTGTTCACTAACATAGGGCGAGCTAAATCAAACATTCAAAATGACCACTTGACACCTTAAAAGCTAGGAGAAAAAAGTTAAGTTTGCCAAGTCCAATTAGAAAGAAGAAAAATGTTGGCAATCAAAAAATATTAAAATTAGCAACATGGAAAGCGCCATAGCTCAAATGAAAAGAAACATAAATTTAGTGGTCCTTCCATCATAAAAAATATATAAAAGAAATTACTAGCCCGAAGGTCACAATACACTATTCAAAAGACAATCGAAACACCATCGAAATCAAAACTCAAAACAAGGTGACCATTTTAGCCACACTATAGGGAGTGACCACAACACATCACCCAAGATCACATGTCCTGAGTGTGTTAGGAAAAGATTATTAGACTCTGAAGGTTATTAGATCATTTATATTTCTTTATTATCATGAAATGTCTTATACACAAGATATTACAATCATTATATAGATCATGTTCCATTAACATTCACATGATTACTATTACAAGCAACACTTTCCGATATAATCCGCTATCCATTTAGGATTATCAACAACCATAATTATATTTTAATAGGTGAATGCACTAACTCTACCTTCCTTCATCAATTCTTCTTCAATTTCCATTAAATATCTTAATATGTTAAATCTTGGTTCAATGATATGTGGTAACTCATGCATCGACAGTTATATGTCTCACTTGCTAATGGGGTCGACAATACAGTACAAAATCGATACTTGTATACTTAGAATCCACTTAGGATTTGTATTAATGAATTCATATGATTTCACTAGGGACATCATTTGTCTCTTATCACCTTTTGCTAGCTCCTTGTATTTTCATCTCTAATCATCCATTTGTTCCCATCAAGTAGGAGCATGTTGCCAAATTACTAACACTTATGGTTAAGAGCAACCAAGGGTGGAATAATTGTTAATTACAATCAATAACGCTTGGCAACTAATTCCTACTCCACACATATTATGATTATTCTCAAATGATGCAGAGAATTGACTTATTCTCACCTACTACACTTATGAAACTATTAAAAAAAGGGGGTGCACACTCGAGAAGTGACAAGAATAGAAACCAACACCCACCTTTTAATTTAAATTTTGATAAAAAAGGAATTATCATTTTCTATATTAATTATTTTATATTTACTTGCTATCGGATCATGACATATCACAACTTTCGATTACCTTGAATCCAATAAAATCACCTTACTATCATAATATCAAGTTACCCCATTACGACATAACATAAAGGTGTATAATAATTACCAATGTCTTAAGACTCCCATAATTTCCAAGTTCTCCCTTAGCTAACCATATAATTCACTCCTTATCATTGTACTCATAAATCCTTGTATTAGAACAATGTATTACACTACCACCTAATTCTCATATAAATTTTGGTATTAAATATACTGTCATACTATCTCCTTCCATATGCCTCATCCAAATTTACATGTTGACTCATCCATACCTAATTTTTCATATACTTTCACACTTAAGTGCCATAATTTTGCAAACCTTCTTCAGTTGTGCCAAGGTAGTAAAATTTGTTCCAAATTGTCCTGTATCTAGTTACTAGTCATGATTGGGTTGCACTTTTCTCCTTAAGTTCTGAACGGATGTAAGTTACCCTATATTTTTACCTGATTTTCTGATAATGATTCTTCTACACTCCTTGTAATTTAATAGGGATTCTACATGATTCCCAAACCATCTCTATTCTCTTCGCCATTTACTTAGTCCTTTCAAGATTATGTTTCCATAAAGGAACTAGTTGTGATCTTACTTTGCTTGATTCCTCAATTATATAACTACAGAAGGACTTAGGGTTTATTGCAATTATGTGATTTAATCCAAAGAGGTTCATGTCTCCTCTCATCTTATTTCAATCTATCTATAGCATTACTAGGGTTCATTTATCAAGGAGACTGTCAATCACCATTTCAGTCCTCATCCTCAAAGTTATCCACCACTAGCTTCTTTGCATTGATATGGGAACTCCCTACTAGATGATCTCAATAGAGTAGCCTAGCATGGCCACATCCTTAAGGTACCTATCCATTTAGGATAGGTTAATTCTTCTTCCTGAGATTTGTAAGAGTACCTCTTAACTCTTCTTCATTGGTTCCTCAAATGGCGGTCATGGTTTTCAAACCACCACAATTTTGCATAGCTTTAAATATTAACTAGAACTGTCTCTATCTCAATTATCTTGTTTACTGCGCCTTCATCTCATATCTATCTAGCTTTCTTGACTTGCTATGTCAAGAACATATCCTGACTATTGGTATTGCCTTAGTTACTATTATGAGTATTCTATTGTAGAATTAACTCCTCATACTCGATTTGACTAGGTACCATTGTTGCATTTAGGTTCCAATTAAATGGTAACCTCATAGGTACTAGAGATCTCTCTTTAATTATGAAACATTGGGAAAAATTTCATATATATAAATATATTTTTGAAATTTCATAGTCTTAGGGGTCTTATTATGCGATAACCATTATCACTAATAAGTTTTTGAATTTCAGGGCTTTTGGTGACCCTTGAAACCCCATTGAATTGATATATGTTGATCCTTTGGTTTAAAAAGAATTTTCACTTATGTTTCATTTAGTTATTTTGCAAGTTTTCACCTAGGTGTTACATTCTGAATTCATAGTTTGGATTGACTAAGTTATGAATGTAGCCCATCTTCTCTAGTGTATGAGCCTAGGGCTCTGATACCAAAATGTCATGCCCAAACTTTTGGGCAAAAAAAACAACAATTTTTTTTTTAAACACTTAATTACTAGTGACCTACGTTTAATTAGATGTGACAAATTAATAAGGTGCACTAAAGGAATCCTATTAGACATTCGGAATGGGTTTCTAAAGTGAGCGATGAAATATACTTTAACTAGAAGACTTAGGTCTTATCTCAAAGCGATCAAATTTATTTTATTTTACATAATAATTTCAATAATCACCTTAGTTAAATTGCTTCATTAAGTCTATAAAGTCATCACAACATTCTTGGTTAATTGATTCGCTTGAATTAAATACTTCAATTTTAATTATGAATTATCATTAATCCCATACAATTTTAAATAACTCCAAAATTCATTAAATTAACATTAATACAATTCCTTGTATTAATAATAATTTAAATAGGCACATATTGAAATGTCCCCAACGTCATCAAATTAACTTTTATAAGCTGACTTAGAAAATAAATCTTCTGTGAGTGGCAATTAATTCCCTTAAAAGATTTTAATAATCAAATACAACTAAATTACCCTTTAGGTTAAAATATTTATTATACAAAACAAAATACCCATTAATAAATGTTATATATATGATTATCCAAACAAGAAATTATAAACTTCCATTATTGATAACTAATCTCCTCTAAAATTTAAATAATTATTTTCACCAAAATTACCCTCTTGGGGACTTAAACATTCATTTACCAATTACATCCTCATATAGTAATATAAAACACCCCTCTTAGGATTAAATAAATATCCAATTAAATATTACCTTTAAAATTTTTTCCTCTTATATTAAAACAACTCTAATTAAATTGTAAAAAATAAATAAACTTAACTCTAATGAAATGGGAAATTTCCCATCCACTTAGTTTAAATTTCAAAAGGTCCTCTTATTTTATTATGCCCTGACTAGGGTTTACCCTATCTCCTTCCTTTAAACACACATCTAACTTTCTCTTTTTTTGTTAGCTTTTCTAACACTAACCGGAAAATTGGGTTAGTGTTTTCTCTTCATGTTCATGCAGGATGATTGCAGGGTGGAGGGTCATGACGGTGGTGGAGTTCTACAACAAAACCACAATGGGTGGGTCATGCCGTGCAAGTCACGGCCTCACAGTGGTTGCCTACTGTGGGTCACGCCAAGGACGCGGCCTCACAGTGGACGCCCACTGTGCATTGTGCTGAAGACATGGCCTCACAGTGGTCGCCCACTATTGGTCACACCGAGGACGTGGCCTCATAGTGGTCGCCCACTACGGGTCACACCGAGGATGCGGCCTCACAGTGGTCGCCCACTGTGGGTCGTGCCTCTAGGGCGTCGTCGACACCTTTCATAGGGCCAACTTACTGCATTTTTTTTTAATTATTATTTTTTGTTTATTATATATATATATATATCAGAAAAGAAAGTAAATGCATTTATATATGCATGCTCAAATTTAATCTTACTATATTTTTTTTTTATAAAAAAAAAACAGCAACTTTAGTTTATAGGTAATATATAAATATATTTTAGCAAATACATTAATAGTGAGCAAGTTTAAATTATTTATCAGCAGCCTTTACATTTTTATCATATTTATATATGTGTATATTTTTTTATGAAAACATACACTCACTTTGTAAACACAGTGAGCTTTTTTCATTTATCTTTCCAGATTTGAATGTACATCAAGAAGCTAATCTACATGGAATGTGTGAATATATGTAAACATTTATTGTGCAATGTATTTTTCTAGATTTACTAAATGTGGAGATTAATAGAAATGGTACAATGAACTTTTACTTTCAGTTTTAGGATATTACTAGTCATGAGTAATAACTTATCTTAATCACCAGTTTTAAATACAATCAGAATACAAGCGAAATGATTAACTATAAAGCTCCAAATGGATACTCTTAGATTTAACATTTCTAGTATCCAAAATTTCGTTGAATGCTAATGTAGGAAATAAATCTGAATTTTTAACTAGTAAATAAATTTTACATTCTGTTAAATATTTATGTTCTACTACAGATTTACTTCTAACAACTTTTAACTCGAGGAATATGCTCAAATAAATAAATGCTTGCAAATATTTTTATTCAACACTGCATGTTTAGATTTCATAGGAGGCAAGTTTACACCATAAAATTGGGTAAAGAGATAAGGCTGCAATTTATTTATATGTTTATCTACCCTTTTATTTTATTATATATATTTCTTTTCAATAAACAATAAAACAAAAAATAAGTTTACTTTTCCTACTCTATTTCATAATAACAAATGACAATATAGGAATGTTTTTAAACTGCTTCTTTGATTTCTCTATATTGAAAATACAACAAAGGGGTACATATACATTGCCTTTTTTTTATCCCACTTTACAATAATAACCAAAAAATACATCCCCAATCCTCCTACATATCTACAAGAATGAGGGCTTGTTACAAAACATATTTTCAAAATTCTAAATAAATCTAAAAGGAGATATTGCACACAATCTAAACTTTTCTCCATCCTTTATTTCTAAAGAGAACCTACAAATAAAATTTATAGGTTGTGACCATGGAGGGTCACCTGCCAACCTAGGCTTACATGAAGCCACCCCTGAGCTAGGAGAACCAATGCTAAATAGGTTACAAACATCTCAACCACAAAACAATAAGAAACTCAAAACACTTGAACTCTCAACCCAGAGATAACAAAGTCACCAAGTGACTATTTCTTTTGTGGGGTGAAGGTGGACCAAGTACCTAGAGGAGATCTGGAAGAAAACTAGCACATTCCTTCACAAGGCAACCAAAATACAACCATCTGAAGTCACATAGTTGACCCAAACACAAACCTTATGTCCCCCATGGCTTATAATCCCATATCTCCCCTTATGACCCCCTTATGCATAAGCATACAAATAATGAAACAAGGGTCTCATAACCCTTGTGTATCTCTCTTTTCCAAGAAGAGAGTCTCTACACTCATAGGCTGTCAAGCAACCCTTCACCACCAAGGCTAATTTACCCTCCCAAGGGTGATTATGGCCTTGAAATACCCATAACACAATAATCGTATAACTCACAGAAAACAAATGCAAGAAAGGAGCTTCCACATTCAACTCCACAAATCATGTAAACAACAAGGCAAAATACATAAATAATCTTTACTACACATTAACAATGGAACTCAAAATGCAAGGAAGAAACATAACCAACCTTGATCATGCAAATGGAATGAGCAAGGCTTGAAGGAGAGCTACCCAATTCCCTATTCTTCTCTTTCCCAAGCCTAGAAAAAAATGCAACTCAAAAACCAAAAAAACTCCAACAAGAATTCTAAGTCTCCAAAGAAAAGGAGAGTGGGTGATCAAAATTCTCCCTCTCAAACCATTCCCTCAGAAGACACTCCTCACTCTTTCCAATCCTCTTGGGAAGGGTGAGAGATTTTCATAGGTTGGTCTTCCCAATATCTTACAAGCTCCCTAAACAAGGAAAACTGAAAAAGTAAAAGAAAATGGGGAAGAGTAAATATCACTCATTTGGAAGGTTGTCTAAGCTAGGTGAGATCCTCAAAAGTTGAAATTCGGCTATCTTGAAAAGCTCAACTTTTGAGGTGACTAGACAGTCACCAAAGAGTGGACACATGACTAAAATTGGCCTTTACCCATAGGTATAACATATGTCCCATTAAAAATTCCCATAACCTAACCTTAGGAGATAGTTTAACTCTCTAGAAACTCACCCAAAGGTTACCTATGGGTCAACCTTGAGTTGACATTTATAATGGCTCCCTATCCAAGACTTTCTTGGGACAATACTAGGATATTTTCAAAAATACATTGGTAAAATAAATTCCGTCCAAGGGACATGTCACTGCCAACTCACTTCACAACACATGTGTCAAGTGACACCACAAAATTACACAATACTTAAATACACATGGCAATGTCCCTTTTTTGAAATTAATAAATTTAACAGTTTCAAATTAAACACTGTTAGGTCCCGAAGACAACTAAGATGGGGGGGGAGATGAATCAGTTGTCAAATAAATTTAAACCAAAACAACTTAACCAAAACTTAATGCTTAATACCGGTAAATCAAACTTTATGCCGGTAGACAGTTTATCAGTTAATTGTAGTATTGGTAAAGATTAATGCGTGAAACAGAAAGACAATAACATCCACAACACATAACACCAATGTTTGTACGTGGAAACCCTGTAAGGGGAGAAACCACGATGGGAAACCTTACCCACAATTAGATGATACTACTGCAGATAGTATGTGTATACAAATGGGTTCTGCACATGTAAAAAGGTCATGCGCCTAGAGCTCACTGCTCAAACACAAATGGGAGTCACACTGACTACAATTGGATGGTTAGATCCAATAAAGATGTACTGCTCAAAATAGCATCTTCATATGCTGGATTCAGTACTGGTGTAGTTCTGATTGCCTTCACAAAAACCTTCCTTCACCTTCAAATAAATGTATAGCTCTTCTTATTCTCACAAATACTGAATTATAATCCTTTTCACACATCATATCGATCTTACAAATAAGATCTCACATATATACCAAAGCCTAGGACCAAAATGTGTAGGTCAACTTTACAAAAGATATTACAATAAAAACAATTTACAAATTAAACAATAACCAATGCAATATCTGATTCAACATGTTGGCTTAATGCATTTACAATAATAATAAATCATCTTCTTAACGTGTCGTGCTGATCTGGAATAGATAAGCCTATCGGTGCTTATCCTGGACCTATTTGTGGGTAACAACAAATATGCAAACACTAATATACCAATGAACAAATCTCAAAGACAAAGTGTCCAAATGATGTCTTAAACATAATCAAGTGTTCTTCATGTCATTCTGAGTACCGGTGAACAATATATCCTACCATTGAACCAAATACCAGTGACTATGCATAAGTCACTTGCTTGTTGGTGAACATTGCCAATTCTCTAGAGTGATAAGTGTTAATAGGTGCTGACATCAATGACAAAACTATATCAACATATCCAAAATACCAACAATCTCCCTCTTTGGCATTGATGGCAACACAAGATGGAAAAACCATCAAAGTGCCAGAACAAAAATGCCAAATACCAAAAACCAACAATCTCCCAAAAGAGATCATAACCAGAAACCAAATATAGATACATAGAGAAATCAATCTCTCCCAAGTAACAATTTCTCCTCCAAGGGGTAACATCTATTTTTCCATATCAATCTCTCCCCCTTTGACATCAAATGCCAAAGTAATACAAAAACCAGGTTCAAAATACAAAATACCAACTCATTCAGTATACCAACTACTCCCCCTGAGAAGTAGCTCTCCTCATCAAAGTCGGAATAAAAGATTTCTCTATTTATCTGTCGGTTGATGACAAACATCAACTTTCTAAGTCTCTACCAGTGGGGGTATGACCCCAAGCTGATCTCTGAGATATTCAAAAGTTTCCTTAGGCAAAGGCTTAGTGAAAATATCTACAATCTGCTCTTTAGTATTCACATAAACCAGTTTTACTTCTTTTGCTTCAACATTCTCTTTCAGAAAATTCAATTTGATAGCAACATGTTTAGTTTTAGAATGTAGTACTAGATTCTTAGATATATCAATTGGTGCTGTGTTATCATAATAGATAGTTATACATTCCTTGCATTTTACCTTTATGTCCTTCAATATTTGCTTAAGCCATTATACCTATGTACAGTTCGTTGTTGTTGCAACATATTTTGATTCAACTATTGATAAAGATGTACAACTTTGTTTCTTACTCAACCAAGAAATTAATCTGCTTCCAAGAAAAAATGCTTCGTCAGTGGTGCTTTTTATGTCATCCACATGTCCTTCCCAATTTGCATCTGTGTATGCACATAATTCAAAGTTTTCATCTCTA
Source organism: Cryptomeria japonica (assembly GCF_030272615.1). Lineage (NCBI taxonomy): Eukaryota > Viridiplantae > Streptophyta > Pinopsida > Cupressales > Cupressaceae > Cryptomeria > Cryptomeria japonica. The sequence goes on from NC_081411.1 coordinate 135,218,482, forward strand.
GGATACCATAAGCCAAGATTTGTAGTGCCTTGTAAGTACTGGAAAATCCTTTTTACTGTCGATTCATGATTTTCTTTAGGATTACTCTGAAATCTTGAAACAATACATACTGCATTCATAATATCAGGTCTTGTTTGTGTCAAATACAGTAGTCCTCCTATCATAGATTTGTATCTAGTCACATTAATAGGTGTAGATTCATCCCTTAGTGATAATTTATCATTTGTGGTCATAGGTGTGCTTGCCAGTTTAGAGTTCTCCATCCCAAATTTCTTTAGTAACTCTTTCAAGTACTTAGATTGACTCGAGAATATACCTTTATCAGTCTGTGAAATTTGCAATCCTAAAAAGAATTTTATCTCTCCAATCATAGACATTTCAAATTCTTATTGCATCTCATTAGAAAAGTATTTACATAATCCATCTTCTCCTCCAAAGATTATATCATCAACAAAAAATTCTATAACCAGGATGTCATCATTAGTTACTTTATAGTATAAATTGTTGTTAGCATTACCTTTAGAAAAACCAATCTTCAAAAGATCTTTGTCCAATCTAGCATACCAAGCTCTTGGAGCTTGCTTCAATCCATACAAAGCTTTCCTTAACCTGCAAACCATATCTTTGTTATATGTCAAAGAAAATCCATTAGGTTATTCAATATAAACTTCTTCTTCAAGATCTTTATTCAGAAATGCATATTTAATATCCATTTGATATACTTTGTAGTTCTTGTGTGCTACAAAAGCCAAGAATAATTTGACTGCCTCAATTCTAGCTACCGGTGCAAAGGTTTCATTGTAATCAATTCCCTCTTTCTATGAATATCCCTTACACACTAGTCTTGCTTTATTTTTGATCACTTTACCATCTTCATGAATTTTGTTTCTAAATACCCATTTAGTTCCAATTACATTTTTGTCTTTAGGTCGAGGAACTAATGTCCATGTGTTATTCTTTTCAATTTGTTCTAATTATTCTTCCATAGCTTTAATCCAATGCTTATCTTCACATGCCTCATTAATTGATGTTGGTTAAATTTGAGAAATAAGACATACCTCTTCATTTTCCAGTCTTTCTCTTGTCATAACTCCTTGATACTTGTTCCCAATTATCTGATCTTCGAAGTGGTTCAATCTTACATATCAGGGTGTCCTAGTTTGTTGTTGTTCTTCAATTACTGTGGAATTTTTAGATGATGTTGGTGTAACTGGATCTTCATTCTATACCGGGGTGTCCAATGTAGGTTCATTTGTCAGTATCTCTATTGCCAGTTCAGAGTCTATTTACCTTGAAGTTCCTCTAAATTGTTCATCAATTTTTACATTTGTACTCTCAACAATTTTTTGCAATCTCTTGTTAAAACATCTATATGCCTTGTTGTTAGATGAATAACCAAGAAATATTCCTTCATCGCTTCTAGGATCAATTTTTCCAATATACTCATCTCTTCTAATATAGCATTTACTTCCAAATATTCTAAAATATTTAAGAGTAGGAGTAATACCAAACCATAGTTCATGAGGGGTCTTACTGGTTTCACCTTTGATATGAACTTTGTTGAATGTGTAGACCATTGTGCTTACTCCCTCTCTCCAATATACATGTGGTAGATTTGCTCCTAATAACATACTTCTAGCTACATCCAAGATAGTTCTATTTTTCCTTTCTACAATTGCATTCTGTTGTGGTGTCTGGGGTGCTGATAACTGTCTTCTGATTCCATTCACTTCATAGAATGTATTAAATTCCTTAGATGTGAATTCACCTCCTTGATCTGATCTCAGACACTTAATTTTCTTACCAGTTTCATTTTCTACCATTACTTTGAATAGTTTGAACTTCCCAAATGCTTCTGATTTTTCTCTGAGAAAAGTGAACCAACACATTTTAGAATAGTCATCAATGATTAGCATGAAATATCTATCACCTTGTAAGCTTTTAGTTCTAGCTAGACCACATAAATCAGTATGAATTAAGTCAAGAGCATTATTGGATTTTTCTGGAATACTTTTAAAAGATGCTCTAACTTGTTTTCCAAATTGACATTCCTTACATACTAGATTGTGAGGTTTAACAATTCTAGGTAAATATCTAACTACCTAAGTTGTACTGATTTTTACAATGCAATCAAAATTTACATGATAGAGTCTCTTAGGCCATAGCCAAATTTAATCAATATGTGCAATCAAGTATGTCTTTTCACTATTATTCAAATGAAAGATATTACCTCTAGTTTGATTACCGGTTGCAATTTCCAAACCAGTTATGTTCATGATTTTGCATTTCCCATTTTTGAATTGTAACTGAAATCCTTTTTCAACTAATTGACCAACACTCAAAAGATTATTCTTTAAACCTTCAACATAGTAAACATTGTCAATATTGTGCTTACCATCAAGAGATATAGTACCTTTTACTTTGATCAAACAAGCTTTATCCTCTCCAAATCTTACTAGACATCCATTATATTCCTGAAAAGTCAAGAATTTACTTTTATCACCAGTCAGATGATGTGAACATCCTAAATTAATGATCCACTCATCCTTGTTCTCAACTTTAGTGATCAAGGCCTGCTCTACTAGTTAAACAGTAGGTGCCGGTTGATCTTCTTTTATAGAAACAAAGACCCATCCATTGTCTGCTAGATCCTCATCAAAATCATTAGTGACTCCTTCATCAGCAAGATAACAAGATTTGTGTTTATTCTTCTTAAATCTGTATCTCTAATATTCAGGGTTAGGCTTGTATGTTCTTCTAGCTTCTTCTTTCAATCTTGCATGTCTATCAGGGCATCTTGAAGCCATATGACCAATCTTATTATAGTTAAAACATTTAAAGGGTGCTTTACCTTCATACTTACTTCCAACTAGACCTTTAGGCATTTTCCTTGCAAATAGTACTTCAAGTTTTTCAAGCTCTTCATTTTCTCTCCTGCTTTATTCAAGTTCTCTTGCATAAAAGGCTTTCCAATCAGACTTGTCAAATGATGGTGCAGATGATGTTGATGCCTTAAAAGAAAAAGCTGTCTTTATAGTAGCAACAGGACCAAATTCCTCAATTTCAAAAGCTGAAAGTTTTCCAATCAATGTATCTCTAGTTACTGATGTATTAGGCATTGTTCTTAACTCATTTATAGTAGTAACTTTCATTTTGTATGCTAGTGGCAATCCTCTTAAAACTTTTGAAACAATTTCATCTTCACTTAAGGTTCTTCCACAACATTTAATACCCAAAACAATTTCATTTACTCTTTCCATAAAAGCAGTAATCCTTTCATCTTCTTCCATTTTCAGATTTTCATACCTGACCCGGAAGCTTTCAAGTTTTGCAATTTTGACTATGGAATCTCCTTCATTCAGTGTTTCCAAATGATCCCAAATAGCTTTAGTAGTAGACCTATCTGATAATCCCATGATTTTCTGATCTGATAATGCACTCTAAAGTGCTTCCCTTGCTTTGCAATCATTTTCTTCATCTTTAGCCAAGTTAGGTGGACTAGGATGACCTTGAATAGGAGCAGTATAGCCAATCTTTGTAACTTCCCATATGTCCTTTCCAATGTAATTTAGATGTGTCTCCATCCTGATCTTCCATATTCCACAGTTGCTTCCATCAAGTTTTGGACTTTCCTTCCTAAAACAATTAGAAGACATTGGATCTCCTCAAGCTGTTAAACTTATGCAAAAAGAGGACTCTTCTCTGATACCAATTGTTAGGTCCCAAAGACAACTAAGAGGGGGGGATGAATCAGTTGTCAAATAAATTTAAACCAAAACAACTTAACTAAAACTTAATGCTTAATACCGGTAAATCAAACTTTATGCCGGTAGATAGTTTATTAGTTAATTGCAGTACCGGTAAAGGTTAATGCATGAAACAGAAAGACAATAACATCCACAACACATAACACCAATGTTTGTATGTGGAAACCCTATAAGGGGAAAAACCATGGTGGGAAACCTTATGCACAATCAGATGATACTACTACAGATAGTATGTGTATACAAATGGGGTCTGCACATGCAGAAAGGCCAAGTGCCTAGAGCTCATAGCTCAAACACAAATGGGAGTCACAATGACTACAATTGGATAGTTAGATCCAATAAAGATGTACTGCTCAAAATAGCATCTTCATATGTTGGATTTAGTACCGGTGTAGTTCTGATTGCCTTCACAAAAAAACTTCCTTCACCTTCAAATAATGTCTACGTGTATAACTCTGCTTATTCTCGCATATATCGAAATATAATCCTTTTCACACATCATATCGATCTTACAAATAAGATCTCACATATATACCAAAGCCTAGGACCAAAATGTGAAGGTCGGCTTTAAAAAAGATATTACAATAAAAACAATTTACAAATTAAACAATAACCGATGCAATATACGATTCAACATGTCGGCTTAATGCATTTACAATAATAATAAATCATCTTCTTAATGTGCCATGCTGATCTGGAATAGATAAGCTATTGGTGCTTATCCTGGACCTATTTGTGGGTAACAACAAATATGAAAACACGAATATACCAATGAACAAATCTCAAAGACAAAGTGTCCAAATGATGTCTTAAACACAACTAAGTGTTCTTCATGTCATTCCAAGTGCCAGTGAACAATATATCCTACCGATGAACCAAATACCGGTGATTGTGCATAAGTCACTTGCTTGTCGATGAACATTGCCAATTCTCTAGAGTGATAAGTGTTAATAGGTGTTGACATCAATGACAAAACCATATCAACATATCCAAAATACCAACAAACACACATCCAAGCATAAAAATTTGCAAATAAAACACATTTACACATGAGGTGTTGTCTCACGAAATAGACAACCCTTGGCTTCACAAATGCACATAGGTTTATGCTTGATTCTCTGAATAGTTTCCATGGTCACAGGGATTAGTTTTCCTGCACATCTCATTTCACACATTAGTAATCTCAAATAATCATATGCAATATTAATATATGAAAATAATACAAATTAGACACTTTTCATACACCTAAAATCATAACAATCAATTTATCAATTATCCCATAAAATCCACATGAAATAATTTATTTAATGACATAATCATAAACATCATGAAATTCTATCATTCCTAAGGCATGCATCCATGTTTTCTAACATCATAATGAAGTACTGCAAATTCAGAGATAAATGGCATACATCATATCAAGGATATCCAATCAGTTGATCATATGAAATCTAAATCCCTAACACATCAAAATGTGCACCAGAAGGTAAAATGATTTCATAACATTGTTCAATTACTTTTCTCACTAATCTATTCATCTAACATAGCCCATCCTATTGAATTATAGCATCTATTAATAAGGTCAAGCATGGCCAAACTAGGTTAACCAGAGCTTGATTGAGGAGGGGCCCTACAACTTAGTAAACTTGCCTTGGCTTCGTAATTTTTGGTATCCTTGCTTTTCATGACATAGTGAGGGTAACCTTGCTACTTGTACTCATGGTTCTCCTCTTTTGATCTTCCCTTTTGGCTCTATCAATCGAATTCATAAGATCCATAGTCCGAATGGGGCTTGGTGTATCTTGCCTCCTTGACATGGTGAAAGTCTTTCAATCTTGTTTCCTTATACTTTACCAGAAGTATTGGCATACACTTATACTCTTGCTAAAGGTGGGGCTAAATGTAGCATCATAAAATTGTGACCTTGTGATTTTCAACCACATTTGGGTCTTCCCATTGGCAAAAAAATCCCCAAGCCTAATTAGAGACCCGAGATATGCTCAGACTTCCCGAAAGCTACATTTCCTTGCATCCCCCAGTCCCCATTGCTGGTTCCTATCTTAAACTAGGGTAGGACACAGGCTTGATTCCCCTGTCACCCCTAGGATAGGGGCATGGCACCCCTGTTGTCCTAGGATAGGGGCATGGTGCCCCTTTCCTTTCCTTATTTTAGGCCCCCTCTGCACTTATCCTTCATTGGGCTTTGCATTTTGGAAGCGGAATTTTTTTCCCTATGTCGGTCTATGACTAAAAATTAGTTAATTGACCCTAATTGATGAATATATAAGATGCATTCCTCTCTCCTATTTATATAAGTCAATAAGAAAAAGTAAGGTGAACAAGCATTATCATCATTTAAGAATTCCTTTCAAGCATTAAGCATTGTCAAGTCTCCTTTCAAGGATAGGTGTTGCATTCAAGTCAAGGATTCAACCATTAACACTAGTACATTCGGAGCTGATTTCCGATGGTCGTTTGTCGGATTTACGATGAATTTTCATCGGAGTGCTGACAAAATCCACCGTTGAAAACTCAGCGTCAAATTGGTCAATGATGCCATGCCCATCAGAAATTCGACAATCCAATGGACTCTATCGACGGTCAAAGAAGTCGTCGGTCGAAAGCTTGGTATTCATCATAATTCCAACGATGATAATTTTTATTTAAAAAAAATAATTATCATTGATATAAAAGAGCCATCGAAGGAAGGAAATGCCAATGAATTCCATAAAGGACTTACCAAAGATAATAACTTCATTGACAAAAGATATTGAAGAAAGTAGAGAGGGTCTTCATCGACAGGAAAAGTTCTCGAGGAAATAATACTATCAGTGCAACATAAAAAGGACCCACCAAAAGGAGCATTTTCATCAAAAGAATAACATCGATCAGACAAAAAGAAGCTACATAAATAAAAGATATTGATGAGGATATAGGTTTTGAGGAGGTTAAACTTCATTGACAAAAGATATCGAAGAAAGTAGAGAGGGTCTTCATCGATGAGAAAAGTTCTCAAGGAAATAATACTATCGGTGCAACATAGAAAAGACCCACCGAAAGGAGCATTTTCATTGAAAGAATAATATCAATCAGACAAAAGGAAGCTACATTGATAAAAGATATCAATGAGGATATAGGTTTTGAGGAGGTTAAAAGGCATGTTCTTGATACGCATGGTTTTGCCGATGTACCTTTATCAGTGAAGAACGATAAGGGAAAATAAAGAAAAGCTTCGGTAAGATAATAGACTCATTCATCAACGGGGCATAGTGATATTGATGAAAGAAGTATTTTGATGGAAAAATAAAGGAGGATACCGAGCCCAAGGTTTCTTTGACATAAGACCCGATGGATATCAGATATGTTTCGATGAGGAGATAGCCATACTGACCGAATATAGTATTTCGATGAAGGGAAAAAATACTTGATCAAAGTAATATTTGAAACAAAAGTATTGTTGATAGAAACAAAGAGATCAATGGACTAAAGAAACAAATGATCGAAAGACATATCCTCATCGAAATGATTATTGATTGCCATGAAAATCATAAACAAATCATAGGGAAGGTCACATCGCCATTAAATTCAAATGTGTGCCCAAGTGACCGTTGTCCAAATCGCCATTACTAACTGATTAAATATGCCATAAGTAGTAGATCAACCATCAAAGGACACAACATTAAGGAATTCACAGGCGACAAACTAAAAGCAGGAATTGGGCGAATTTACAGATAAAGCTCAGTAATTCCAAGTAAGTTGTTTGTACACATACCTCTTTTTTAAAATTCAAATAGAATCATCATCTAAAACTAATAAGACAAAAAGGGAAAAGAACCTATCGCTGCAGAAGTAAAACCTAAAAGACAGAAAAGGGAAGGGCGTTCTTTGGCCCAGGACCTGATTGACCAGTGGCCATCATCCAGTTTGAGGTCCAAGAAGATTAGAGCTGATGAGAAAGGCTTGGAGGACCGGTTTGAGGATCTTGGAGACATATGGACAGAGTTGAGAGGGTATGAATTATTCATATATGGGTACAACATAAGAGTTTCCCCTTAACCTATCAACAATTTATGGTGATTGAACTTAGGAAGGTTAGCTCTGGATAATGTATTTGTGAATGTGGAGCTCATGAAGGCATTGGCAAACAATTATGACCCTAAACCCAGGACCATATATAACTACATGGGTGAGCCAATTCTTGCAATCATAAAGGAGGTTATTGACACCATTTTCAATTTGGATTGGGGATTTGAAGAATTGATTGACCTCAAGAAGTTAACAAGTGAATATTTTAACCTAGAGCACATTTACAAAACATGGAGACTCCCTATACATAGACCTAGGAATGCAGGGTCCTTAGTGCCACTAGGTTAGGATGACAAAGCTCCCTATGATGTCAACTCTTTCCATCCATATTTCAAGTATACCTATTATTGTGTTTCCCAAGTGCTAGGGATAAAAACCCATCCTTTAATGGATATTTCAGCCATGGTCATTTGTGTCGATTTGTAGTCTAAGGACCCCTGCTTCTTTGATTTTTCTACTTATTTGGTTGAGGTTTTGAATAATGGGTTAGAAAAGTTAAAGGGGGATGTCATCAATGTTCATTTCAAGCATTATTCCTTACTTATGCATATGCTATTGTATGTGGGCAAAGATGAAGGGTTGTGGCCAGAAGAGTTATGTGTTAGGACATATGACAATGCTGGGATGAGAAAACCAGTGCAACTATGGGTTTCTTCATGGGACCAGAGGTATGTGAATAATCAATATTGGCATTTTGAGGAGTTCTTTGTCAAGCCATTATATAGACTGTTGGGATGCCCATGCGATCATGCCCTTGCACCAGAGGTTCAAAGATTTCTAAGACCAAAATATTTCATTGAAGATCCCTCAATTGAACACAATTGGGGAGATTGGTATTGTTTTTCAGACTGCACACAAGTCAGGGTATACGGGTTCGAAGGGAGACCATACTTACTACCACTTATAGTCCCTAACAGAGTGGCTTGTCTAGAAGTTGTGAGGAAACTGTCAGTAGTGAGTTTAGAACATCTGGCAAGCCATGGAAAACAATCAATTGTACCTGGGTTGTTAGTATTTTCAGATTTTATTATGAAAAGTTCAAAGAGTTATGGCCTGCTGCAGACAAAATTGGATTATTATGGCATGGCTATGGGGGATCCAAGGCCCAATTTTGATCCTAAAGGATACATAAGGATAGCCCAGTCATCACAAAAGCTGAAGGCTGGAGAGCATAAATCTTACCTACTGGATGACCTCATTAAGAACATTATTAGAGAAGAGGCCAGAGTGAAGCAAATAAAGTTTGAGAAAGCAATGCAGGCTTATAAATGGAAGCTTTTTAGAAGGAAAATGGATGAGAACGTGCTACAAAAGATTGAAGATCCCTTGGAGTTGGCCAACAAACTTATGGAGCATGAATTGGAAATACTTGAGGGAGTCTTGCCTCATGTTTTTAGGGATTACATTGATACTATTAGGAATACAGAGCCTTTGGCTCATATGTCTCTTGCTTCCACATTTTGCCTCATTCCATTCACTCCTCAAGAGGATTACCCCCCTGGTTATGTAGAGGATACACTGATAGACTTGGCAACAGGACAACTGAATGTCTAAGAAGTGGCTGACATCAGATTCCTGGAGCATGAGGATTTCATTGTTGATAGTGACTTCATTGCTTCCAAGGAGTTCACCACATTCCTCTATCAACATAAAGGATCTCAAATTATGAATAACATGAGAAATAGTGAAGAAGAGCAGAAGCTTCAAAAGTTACAAGAGGAGATGGATCTTGTGATGAGAGAAATGACACGTGAGAAGGGAATACAGTTGCTTAAGGAAGGTGGTGTGCTATTATACTCTGGATGGGACATGAAGTCTGCCTTCTTGTTTGATGGATTCCTCAAGAAATAGGACCCAAGTAAGAAAATGATGCCAAAAGAGATTGATAAACTCTTTAGAGGATCAGGATATGATCTAGATCAGAAGGCTCTTCTATAGTGGGCTATCTATCCCAAAGATAAAAGGCTTATATTGGTTGATACAGAAGAAGATTTTGGACATTTGATGGTGCAGCAGGTTGGAAAGACTGACCCTAGAACAACTGCCAAACTAAATTTGGATGTCGCTAAACTAAACCAAGATCAGATAGAGTTTCTGGTCTGAGAAAATTCTACATACAAAAGCCTATATGAGAAAACCAATGAAGAAAAATAGAGGCTGCAAGCAAGATTTCTTCAGATTGATACAAGTACCAGTCAAATTGGGATGACATATGGTGTTGATAGAGATGCCATGGATGCCTTGACAGATGCTATGTATTGGAGGAATAGGGCCGAAAAGACATCTCAACAACTATAAAAGGAATAGCGAAAGATGCATAAGTTAGTTCTCGAGGTCATTGAGCATAGATTCAAAATTATGATGTAGGATGTAGAAATCTATTGGAAGAGATACACTGGAATAGTCAAAGCTTTGAAAGAGAATGAAAGGCTCAGGTCTCGGTTGGAAGGCTTGATGAATGACAATAGTTTGATGAATCGAGGGGAGAAAATTGAAGCTGAGGCTCACTTGAAGTCCAATGATGAATTGGCAAATCAAATAAGGAAAGAGCTTCAGAGGCTGGATGATGGGAATACCCCTAGGGTGCCCTCTTTTTATAGTAATGGTGAGTTAGTATCATTGGAATAGTGGAAACAAGAGTTCAGTGATGAGAAGAATCAAGCAGTAGCAGAGTTGGATTGGGACAAAGAATTGTCACTTTGTGTTAACAATATTCTATCCAATCATTTCCAGATAGAAAGTGACATGAGGACACTAAACAATGATGTTCTAATGTATAAAGATGATAAGTACATTGAACACATAGGAATGTTGAACTTGTTTATCTTCCAGTTTGTTAACAAAAGTGCTAATTAATAGTTATGTGCTGAAAAACCATGATGCTTGGTGACAATGTATACCTCATATAAATGAGGGAACTTTTGTAACAATAAGGATCATTAGAGAAGAAGTAGAATATAGCCTTAGGCTTACTATTGTACCATTTTGCGAGCATACATAATCAGTTGTCTTTCCTTTGGGTATATGTTGTGGATTATTGCATCTTTCTATAGGCAATTGCTTGTTATATTATCTAAAGGAGATAAGGTTACTTGTGTTCTTCTAGTAAAACTCTGTGTTTCATATAGTGAATTTGAATAAAAGATTTACTTGCGAATATAGTTTTGTATTTAGTGTACATGCATATTATCTCAACCATGGTGCGCCTGCATATGTAGATAGTTGTGTTTATAGGTGGAAAGCCTAAGGTTCAATGTCAAACTTGGTTTCTCTAATACCATATGTAATATTCCATTAATTCTATACTTCAAGAAAATGAATTGTGATCTATATTAAGATAAAAAATTGAGCATTTCAAAATAAAACATAACTACTTCAGTTGAAGGAGAAAACTAACTAAATGTTCTTCAACATAATAACAATCTAACTAATTTATCTAAAAGGAAGGTAATCTTTTAACAATAAAAAAAATTGAACAAATATTATTAAGCTAATCAATATGAGAAAGGAATTCAAATGGCAAGTTTCATTTTTGAGGGAAGAGATAAAGGTTCAGAGGTTACAATTCATTTAACTTTCCAACTGAAACTTTTTGTATCAAGCCTCACATAGTTTGGAATAGGGAGAGCATCATCAAGGGCTTCTCCATTCAATCGTAGACTTGCTAGTCTCCCATGCCCCTTCCAATTGGAAGAGACCCAACCCTTCATGAGGGTGCATTCTAAGGATTGGGTCTCTTTTACATCTGGCCATCTGATCTTGGTGTTCAAAACCTACACGCAACTATTCAGTCACACACTATAGGTAACCCCTAACTACTATGACCATCTGACTAGTAGGGGTATCTAGTTCATGTGATCTAACAATCACTTAGATAAGGCATCACCATCTTGGCCAAGGTTTTACCATTGCAAGCACCAATGTGCTGTTAGTGTTCACCTCCCTTACTCGACTTGTACATCCAATTATTGAGCTCAACAAACTCACTAGTTACCAACCATCTAAACAAGCCATCTGCTTAATGTGTACTAACAATAATGGTTATTAATGACCATCATATGATAAATAGCATACACTTGAGACAACTAACTCACTGGTTTACTAACCAACTATCTAGCGAACTGCTTAATTTCTACTAAGAATAACGGTCATAAATCACCATCATAAGATAATTAACATACACTTGAGTTAGTTGATTCATTGGTTATAGAACTTCTAGGTTTAGCTGATCCAATTCATTACATAATAGTCTCATGTCTACTGACATTAACGGTTTACAAGGACCTTCATGGGATTGTGACATAACCTAACAAGCCAACTACTACAAATCCCCTATCTCTAACAACCTTCAACTATCATCATGGAATTAAACCTAATACAACATTGGTTCCCTTATTTAGCTAAATTAACATATCATATTATGACTCAACAAAAAATATGGTTCTAATATATTTTTTTGTCTTTCTATATTCCCAAAAGTATGCATCTAATTGATGATAAAAATCCTTCTTTAGGTCTTGCAACCATGGAGACTAGTTATAATTTGATTATAACCAATGTGCATTGATTCCAAGATGAGCCATATTCGATTGAACTATGAGTTAAGGGTAGAAAACAAATAAACATAGAATAGCTGCAAATTTTAGCAAGGTATTGTGACTATAAGATAGAAACCATCCTAGGAGCCTCCAATATATCAAAAGTTGAGAAAGTAGCAAGCTTACTGTACAAAGACAGTGATCACTATAAAGTTGCAGTCAAGTTCAAAGCATTGATTTGTGGGAACAAAGGGTTTCATATGGGAATAGAGGAGTCTCATGAAATATCATGACAATCATAATCATAATCTAAAGAGTAGTCAAATCTTCAAAATAGATTGGTGATAGTGCAGTCATTCTATTGAGAATCAAATGTGAATTAAGTAAAATATGAAACCCGGTGGACAGCAAAAATATTTTGATGAGAATATGAGTTTCGAGGAGACTAACAGGCATGTCTTTAATACACATGGTTTCATTGATAGAAGCCATCTCTCTTTGGAAGAAATCATCATTTTCATTGATACCATAATAACCCATAAGTTATTGAACAAGTCTAAAAGCATTCTATCGAAGTATCTAAGATTCAAATAGTGTCGATGAGACCCAACGATGTCTCATCGATATAAAAGGGGCATCGAAGAAAGCAAACGCCGATGAACTTCATAAAGGACTCATCGAAGATAGTAACTCCATCGATAAAATATATTGAGGAAAGTGGAGATGGTTCTCATCGACAAGAAAAGGTCTTCGAGGATATAACACTATCGGTGCAAAAAGACTCACCAAAAGAGATGGTCCCACCAACAAAAGGTATTGAAGAAAGAAGAGGTGGCCCCTACCGATGAGAAAAGGATTTAAAAGACACAATATCATCAATGCAAGATAAAGAAGATTCACCAAAAGAAGCATTCTCATCGAAAAAGTGATATCAATAAAACAGAAGAAAACTACATCGATGAATGATATCGATAAGGATATGAGTTTCAATGGGAGGACAAAAAAAGTCACTGAAGTTCAAAGTCTCTTCGACATGAAACCCGACAGATAGTAAAAAGATTTCAATGAGAATATGAGTTTTGAGGAGACTAACAGGCTTTTTTCTGATACACATGGTTTCATCGATAGAAGCCATCTCTCTTTGGAAGAAATCATCATTTTCATTGATATCGTAATAACCCGTAAGTTATCGAACAAGTCTAAAAGCATTCTATTGAAGTATCTAAGATTCAAATAGTATCGATGAGACCTAGTGATGTCTCATCGATATAAAAGGGGCATCGAAGAAAGTAAATGCCGATGAAATTCAGAAAGGACTCATCAAAGACAGTAACTCCATCGATAAAAGATATTGAGGAAAGTGGAGATGGTTCTCATCGACAAGAAAAGGTCTTCAAGGATATAACACTATTGGTGCAAAAAGACTCACCAAAAGAGATGGTCCCACCAAAAAAAGGTATCCAAGAAAGGAGAGGTGGCCCCCACCAATGAGAAAAGGCTTTCAAAGAAACAATATCATCGATGCAAGATAAAGAAGATTCACCGAAAGAAGCATTCTCATCGAAAAAGTGATATCAATAAAACAAAAGAAAACTACATCAATGAATGATATCGATAAGGATATGAGTTTTGATGGGAGGACAAAAGAAGTCATCGAAGTCCAAAGTCTCTTTGACATGAAACCCGGCGAACAGCAAAAAGATTTTGATGAGAATATGAGTTTTGAGGAGACTAACAGGCATGTCTCCAATACGCATGGTTTCATCGATAGAAGCCATCTCTCTTTGGAAGAAATCATCATTTTCATTGATACTGTAATAACCCATAAGTTATCGAACAATTCTAAAAGCATTCTATCGAAGTATCTAAGATTCAAACAGTATCGATGAGACCCAGCGATGTCTCATCGATATAAAAGGGGCATCGAAGAAAGCAAACACCGATGAACTTCAAAAAGAACTCAATGAAGATAGTAACTCCATTGATAAAAGATATCGAGGAAAGTGGATATGGTTCTCATCAACAAGAAAAGGTCTTCGAGGATATAACACTATCGGTGCAAAAAGACTCACCGAAAGAGATGGTCCCACCAACAAAAGGTATCGAAGAAAGCAGAGGTGGCCCCCACCAATGAGAAAAGGCTTTCGAAGAAACAATATCATCGATGCAAGATAAAGAAGATTCACCAAAAGAAGCATTCTCATCGAAAAGGTGGTATTAATAAAACAAAAGAAAACTACATCGATGAATGATATCGATAAGGATATGAGTTTCGATGGGAGGACAAAAGAAGTCACTGAAGTCCAAAGTCTCTTTGACATGAAACCCAGTGGACAACAAAAAGATTTCGATGAGAATATGAGTTTTGAGGAGACTAAAAGGCATGTCTTTGATACACATGGTTTCATTGATACAACTTTATTGGTGGAAGATGATAAAGAGAGGATAAAAGGGGCTTCAGTGAGACAATAGACCCATTCATCGAAGGAGCATAGTGATATTGATGGAAAAAGAATTTCGATGGAAAACTATAGGAAGTCACCAAAGCCCAGGGTTTCTTCGACATAAAGAGGGACCGATGGATACCAGATAGGTATCTATGAGGAGATGGCAATACTCAATTTGTTTATCTTCCAGTTTGTTAAACAAAAAATGTTGGTTACCGGTTATATGCCGAAAAACCAATAATGTATACTCTCATATAAAGGGGGGAGCTTTTGTAACATGAAAGAGAATTAGAGAAGGAATAGATTATAGCCTCAAGCAGTTTACAATATAGAGGATTGTTAAATTCATTCAAGCAGTTTACAATATAGACATTGAAGTAGAGCTCATAAGAAATAGTAATTGACAGACTCATCGAGAGGTAGTGGGTTTAAAAATTGTCTCATAAGTTTACACAATAAGTCCTAAAGAAATATAAAGAATCGGTAGCCCAAATAGTGAAGAAAGGCATTGGTCATCTATAGAATATAATTCATCAGTTCATATTTCATTTTAAAGCAATAGGAGTAGCTGAGTAGGAAATATAGAGTAGACTAGAAATAGTGTATATACATAAATTTCAAGCACAAAAATTGAATAATTTCTACAACAACAATCTTGAACTCATCTGCTATATCTCCATCCTAGGAATTTATGCCATTCTAAGATAGGAGGAAATCAGATCAAGTTACTTAATTTGCTATAAAAAGCATTAGTCATTGAAAACAACTAGTGAGTAGGTACACCCGCCTAGGTCCTACAGAGCCTAAAGTGAGAGAGTTAGTAACCAAGTAGGTTCACTCTATAAGTTGGCCAAGTCAATTGGAGGGTTTGATCATAGGAGTTGGCATTTCCTTAGAACCTATCCAATCTGTTGATTTGAGACCCAACACATTCATTAATTGTTTTGGACATTTCAAGCTATGTTTTCCTAATAGATGGTCAAGTATAGAACAACAACACTCAGAAAATACAGTCTAGAGAGATTGCAGTCTATAGTAAAGCCAATAGGCAGTCATACCTAGTACCAAATAAAATGATAGTAATCAAGTCTACTGAGTGAAAAAGAGTAGGGTATAAGTTTCTTAAAGGTCTTTTCAAACCTTAACAACAAATAACACGTTATTGTTGCAACATTGTCAAAACTTGACAAGAACAACACCTTATTACCTCAAGAGGCATAGCAGTCATAGGGAAACTCATATCAAATGTGTATCTCAATACAATAAATAATCTTAGTTTGTAGCCCTATAGCATCATAATGTAGTCCTTGACCAAGTATGCATACAAGAAACATCTAGTTCTATTAAGGCACAAGCATCAAAGTCAGAGGTTATGACAACTAGTCAAAAACATCAAGTACAAAAAGTTTAGTCTCAGTCACTAGAACACAATTTACAACATGCATTAGGAGTTGTCCTCCTTACAAATAGTGCAACATTAAAAAGGTATTATCAAAGCTACAACCACAATTCAAAGAGGAAGCTTACAAAGATAGGACAAAGCTAGGTACAGTCATAAGTCAAGGCAAATACATAGTTGAAACTCAGTCCAAAATAGTGAAGAAGTGCAACAAATGACATGAGAAGTCTAAAGAAGTATTATAGCAATCATGAGTCAAGGATTAATGAAGAGATTTTTTGCATCCATGATACAATCCTTAAAAGCATCCATGATACAATCTCAAACACACTTTTACCATTCTCTTGGTGATTGTGCCCAATTGTGTATGTCTTTCTTATGTATGAAAATGGTATTTTGCAGCTTTCCACCAACCATGTATTTGAGATATCTTTGATTTAGATATGGCATGAGCTTAGTCATAGAGTGAGACTAGGGAGTTGGACCATCTCAACCATGGTGCACCTGCATGTGTATATAGTTTTGTGTATTCATTAAAGATTTTCATTTAATTTTAATCAACTAAAGAGCAATATTCATGACTTACAAGTAATAAAAAACTTACAAGGATGAGGCATATTCATTACTTACAAGTAATTAAAAAAACTTACAAGGATGAGGTATATTCATATCTTTTGTAGTCCTACCTTGTATATCAACACTAGAAGCAACTCATATTGTTCGTGTATAGAAAAGACAATATGGGAGTTCATTATACCCAACAGCTTGTGGTTTTGTTGTTCGTGTTGGCTCTGTTGGACCCTGCAATTAAGATTCAATATACATTATTCAATAAGATTAACTGTGTAACATAATGAAATATTGAAAAGTGTGTTACCTTGTTGAGCTTCGCTTGGTTTCGAGAATAGTTTAATATTCTCTACTTAACAGGGCCAACCACATGAAGGTGGAAGCTCATTTGGCCCCTCCCCCCCCTAACATCTTATAACATTCATTCATTCATTCTTTCTACCATTAATAAAATATAGAATTCATTCATTAATATCACATAACATTCATTAACACATAACATTGATTAACATTAACTAACACGCAACATTCATCAATATTAATTAACACATATCATCCATAACCATTAATTAGCACATAATTACATTCACTAACACATAAGAATCAGTCATTATCAAATAAGTTAGACTACCATCATTTCTTTCTTTATTTTTTCTTTGAAGCTATGAAAATACTAAGTGAAACATTGGTTTCTTCATCATTTCCCCCCTCTGCAGATGTTTCGCCAACTACTCGTGATCTCAATGTATGCCTAGTCCTATACTAAGGACGAGGATGCTGAAGCGAAGGGGGGTCCTCTACAGTAACAAAGAAAAGGGTTAAATTCAAAAAAAAATTATTATTGTTACAAGTATTTCATTAATTTAGAGAACATAATTGTTGTGCTCTTTACCTGATGGGGCCACATCATTTTGTGTAGCCTCAACCTCAACATGCTGAACATCCTCTAGATCATCTGGAGTTGAAATGCTAAAGGTTACATTAATGTTGAACACCAATTGCAATTATATTTGTTTAAAGCAATAACAGTGGTCCTCTTTACCTAAGTGGGGAACATCACGTTCTTGATGTTGTGTACCCAGATCATGCTCCATTTTCTCACCACCGACAACATGCTCTAAAATATTAACAAAAAAGCTTACATTAATTTCTACTCTAATTATAAATTAAGATGTTTAATTGTATTAATAGCTAAATAAATAAATTTGAATAGAAAATGAATACCTCCACTACTGGGATGCACATTCGGACCTTCATGTGCAGGTGGTGTTTCACAATTAACAGGTTGCATTCCAATGACATGCACATTGTTATCATTGCTTGCTTATTTAAAACAATCAGTCGCTCTATGTTGGAACTCAACATCAATTAGATTATTGGTAAAGTATTTAATTTGAAACAACTTCCATTTAGCATATTTACCTATGTGACGGATGCACTCGAATGTTGTGTATGCCCACTCAATTCTCATAGCCGATCAGCCATGGCTAAATAGCCTTGCTGGTAGGCAATTCTCTTGTCATCTTCTGTGGGCACTCTATTGAATTCAAAGCCCTACATTTTTGCTTGGTACCATGAATTTTTCTTGCATTGTTTGATAATTTTTTTTTTTTGCAATTTATTAATATTTTGATGCAATATTTCGCTTACATGAGATAATTACAATTTGTGTAGCAAGTTTCATGTAACCACCAGAGCCGAGTTTGTGTTGCCTGTGCTTTTCTTGCCTTGCCTTGGTTGCCTTTGACGTGTCACTCAGTCTATAAAAAGTTTGAAATATGTTAGATTATATAAATATAAAGAGTAATTAATTAGTACATAATTACATTCTTAATAGTATCATGTACCTTCTTCTGGCATCTAGTGGTGTATTTCCTTTTTTCCTTTCAATTCTCTCCTTGGCATCCAAAATCAGGTCCTTCCACCCCCTCTCTGGAATCATGGGGGGACACTCATACTTTAGGTTCCTCTCCAAATGGGTCCTGTATTGGTCCCTCACATACTTTAGATATGTGCCATCTTTTTCAAGGAGCTTGGTTTTGTCAAAGGTGTCATTTCCAAACCACTCAACCATTTGGTTTGTCAATTCATCTTTTAACCTTTTTTCTTGGTCATTCCACCTTTTAAAGCAAAAACAAACCTGTTAGATTCAGAAATGAATAAAGATACATTTATTACACTTCAAGAAATGGATCGAAGGAAAAGTATTCTAGCAATGATATGAAATCAAAAGTGGATTAGGGTTAGTTCACATATGATGTACCACCTTTTACGTATGGTGGGCCCAAATATCTGTAATGCAGTGTCACTAAGATGTTTATATAAAATATCATTGCCTACAAAAAATTCATGGGATCATTAGTCCAAAATGAATGATCATAAAGTAAATTACAATTAGAGTATATATAACAATAATTTTAAAGTACCTGGAACATTTTGTATCTTTAAGGGAAGCATTTCTTCATCGCTCACCACCAATGTGGCCTGCAACATTCTTGTAATAGCAATACGAGAAGATCCAGGAAATGATGGTATGTTATTAGCAGTAGTCGCCTCTGGTACATCCTCATGTGCATCTCCTCCTGCAAAAAATGAATCCACTATGAAATGGCATTAGAATTCAAGAAAGAACACTTGAAGGGAAATAAACACATGACAAAAGATAGAGAAAAAGAGGGATCTACCAACAGTGGGTGGGCTAATATGACATGCACTAGAGGATGTCTACATGCTACATGTTGCTGACATTGCAGTCGGCAATACAGGTGGCTATAATGTTCCTCAACCATACTGGCAGAGGAAGCAAGAGTGTACGGTAGTGTTGGACCAAGGTCATATAGTAGTGCAGTTGTACGGTGCTGGAACAAAGGTTGTATGTTGAAGGAGACTGTGTGTATGGCTGCCAAGGAAGGGTCGTATGGTAGGGTCGAAGAGGCCGTACGGTGGTGCCAAGACTGTATGGTGGTGCAGGGCCGCACGGTGGTGCAGGACCATATGGTTGTGTCGAAGAGGCCGTACAGTGGTGCCAAGACCATATGGTGGTGCCAAATAGGTCATACGGTAGTGTGGAGGCAGGTCGTATGATGGTGAGGAGGGAGTGTAACCGTATGGTGAGGGGGTATGGTAAACTTCAACTTGTGCGGGGGTTAATCTCTCACAAGTGTATTGAGTGATGAATTCGGAATATTAGGAACCCTTATGCATGTAAATTAGATTAACAAATACTCAACTGGAGAAGTAATAAAGATGAAATTCAAGATTTGCCAGATCTGGAACAAGAACACCGAACAGAATAGGGTGAGGTGTGAATCCCACCAAAGCTATAAATACCAAATAGGGAGGGTCTTTCACCTTCGAAATGGCGGAAATCGAAACTCCAACAGGAATTTGCACAAGAGAGAAAAATATCCAAATTCGCATACTTACAACAATGACTAATATGGCCATATATATGGGCTCCAGGAAACTTCCTGAAGGGTTACAAACAGGTCAACATGACCAACCAAAACTTGTCTAATCTAATTAAATAAAAGGGCCCAAAAGAATTGTTATTAAATTTGGGGCCTTACAACAAAATAATTAGATTTATTATTTAATTATATTAGGGACATCACAGTCCTCCCGGGCCAAAAATTGCTTGCCCTCAAGCAATTCCAGACTTGGATGTTCAAGAATTTGCTCGCCTTCCCAGGTGGCATCCTCAATGGGTAGATTCTTCTAGCGTATAAGGAACTCTTTGACTATTCATGTTCTCAACCTCTTTTATCTGACATCGACGATCTCCGCTGGCTCCAGAATTACTTTCCCTTCTTCATCGATGGGTGGCAGATCCTTGGATACTGTGACATGCTGCCCGACGACCTTCTTCAAACATGATATGTGAAAAACATTGTGCATCCGACTCCCCTCAGGAAGCTCCAATTCATAGGTAACTTCACCCACCCTCCAAACCACCCTATAGGGTCCATAGAAATGCAGCTTCAGCTTCTCCTTACCACTTGTCTTCAAGGAGGATTATCTGTATGGTTGAGGTTGGAGGTAAACCAGATCACCAACCTCAAAATTCCAATCAATCTGGTGTTAGTTAGCATACATCTTTTGCTAGTTTTGAACCCTCTGTAGGTTGTCTTTGAGAGACGTTAGGATGTCTAAACTCTCCTGAAGCCAATCTTTGGCCATCGGTGCACGACTGTCTCCCAATGCCAGGTCAAAAAATGAAGACGGTTCATAATCGTACAGTGCTTTGAAAGGTGGCATGCCTATCGACATGTGATAAGTGGTGTTGTAACAGTGTTCACCCAAATGTAACCAGCGAACCCAAGTCTTCTGTTGTGCTGAGACAAAGTTCTTGAGATAACCCTCTAGCATTTGTTCACAATCTTGGTCTGTCTGTTTGTCTGCGGATGGTAGCTCATGCTAGGCGACAGCTCAGTTCTGGCCAATTGAAATAACTCCATCCAGAAGGTACTTAGAAAATAGCTATCCCTATCACTAACTATGTTTCATGGTAAACCATGTAGGTGGAACACCTCACGAAAGAACAACTTGACTACTTGGACTGCTCGATATCCTATGGGGATGGCAAAAAAATGTGCATACTTGGTCAATTGGTCAACTATGACAAAAATGCAATCCTTTCCTTGCACTCTGGGGAGTCTCGTAATGAAATCCATTGAGATGCTATCCCATTTCTAGTTGGGAATTGGCAGTGGTTGTAGTAGTCTGGTGGGTAGGTTATGCTCAGATTTGTTCTGTTGATAGGTGGAGCATTCTTGCACATACTGTAGAATGTCATCCTTAAGCCCCTTCCAGGAAAACCTTTCATGGATCTATTTGTAGGTTTTCAAGTATCTTGGGTGTCCAGCCAAGGGAGAGTCATGCAATTCCTTCAGAACCTTTTCCTTCATCTTGGATTCGGGTACCAGATAAATTATGTCCTTGTAATAAATGATGTCATCAACCACCTTGTATCGGTCATCCTGCACATGACCATCCATCAGTTCGTAGGCAAAAGTGTTTTTAGAGTATTCAACCAATAGGTATTCCTTCCAGTCCACCGAAATCTGAGATAAAGAACATATGGTAGGCCTTCTTGACAGGGCATCATCGACCACATTATTCTTTCCCTTCACATATTCAATGTCGAAATCAAATGCCTGGACTTTGCTCACCCATTTTTGTTATCGTTCATTTAGATCCCTCTGCTCCAAGAAGCATCGCAAGTTGTTGTGGTCCGTTCACACAACAAAATTTACTCCAACGAGGTATTGTTGAAACTTCGTCAGTGCATGTATGATGGTGAGCATCTCCTTGTCATAGATGGAATACAACTGCTCAACTCTCGAGAGCTTCTAGCTCTCGAACACAATGGGGCGATGGTCTTGCATCAACACCGCTCCAATGCCTTCACCTGAGGCATCAAACTCGAGGATGGAAGGGCGAGTGAAGTCTGGTAGTGCCAGAACTGGACACGTACTCATAACTTCTTTTAATTTGTCAAAGGTTTGTTGTGCCTGTGCATTCCAATGGAAGGATCCTTTCTTTGTTAGATCTGTCAGTGGTGACCCAAGCTGTGAAAATCCTTTCATAAACCTTCTATAATAACTACACAAACCAAAAAATTCACATAGCTCTGAGAGAGTCTTGGGTGGAGGCCAATCCAAAATGGCCTGAATCTTCTCTTGGTGAACTTGTACCACCTGGGCGCTAATGACGTGACCCAAGTATAGGACCTCGATCATTCCAAATTCACATTTGGACCTTTTGGTATATAGTTATTGTGATTCCATAATCCCCAATACTTCATCCAAATGCCTCATATGTTCCTTCTAGGTCTTGCTATAGATGAGTATGTCATTAAAGAATACCAATAGGAACTTATGCAGTTGCTTGTTGAAGATGTGGTTGATGCAAGATTGAAAAGTGGCTGGAGCATTGGTTAATCCAAACAGCATGACCAAGAACTCATAGTGTTCATAATGGCAATGAAAGGCCATCTTTTCCACATCTTGCTCCCTCATTCAGATCTGATGGTAGCTGAAATGGAGATCAATCTTGGAGAAATAGATTGCGCCATGTAGTTCGTCCAATAGCTCATCGATCCTGGGAATGGGGTACCTATTTTTGATAGTCTTCTTGTTTAATGCACGATAATAAACACACATTCTGAGAGTCTCATCCTTCTTTTTCACCAGTACCACCGAGGACGCAAAGGGGCTAGAACTGGGTTGGATCCATCCCTTATCGAGGAGTTCTTGGATCATTTTCTCTATCTCATCTTTGAACTTATTTGGGTGGCGATAGGGTGTGGTGATAACGGGTTTTAATCCCTCCTCCAACTCAATGGTGTGCTCAAACCCTTGGTGTGGGGGTATACCAGGTGGAATATTAGTGAAGACCAAACTATGCTCATCCATAACCGATTGAAGTTCCCCATCCTGATAGTATGTCGGTTGCCCTTTCATAGGTTTTGTTGAGATCGGGCAATGTGTTGACAAAACTACTTCATCATTTCTGAAAATGGCTTCCATCCTTTTGGCGGAAATCTATCTCAGGCCGCCATTCAACATTCCTCTGAGAAATACCTTCCTGCCATCCACCTTGAATGAGAACTCCATCCTTTTGAAGCTCTGTGTGTACTGGTTGAGGGTCTCCATCCATTGAATGCCCAATATGACATCTGTGTCATCTAGATCCACAACAAAGAAATCATTGGTCACCATGTAATTTCCCATAGTGATACTCAGTTGTAGAACTAGGTGAGTGCATGATAGGAGATTGCCTCCTGCCACCTTGACATTGAACCCTTCATTTTCCTTCGTACACAAGCCCCTATGGTTGATGAGTGATGAGTTTATGAAGTTGAGCAAGGCTCCACCATCGAGCATAACAAGAATTGGTTGCCCTTGGAGTGTACCATGTACTCTAAATACACTGCACCTTGGGGTACTTGCCAGTGTGGCAATGACGCTCACCCTTTCTACCAATGTGGAGATTCTCTCTGCCAGGCTGGTTTCTTCGGCCAATTCTTCCCTTGAGGTTTTGCTTTCTTCATGCCCCTCTTCTCCGTCAGACATCACTTTAATATAGTGAATCTTTCCTTTGCCTAAACATTGGTGTCTTGGTTCCCATGGTTCTTTGCAGGTGAAACATAACTTCTTCCTTCTAAGTTCCAATCGTGTGGCTTCATCTAGCGATGACCCCTTCGGATAGGGTTTATTATCCTTTTCCCTCGGAATGAAAGTTGGTTTGGTATGTGCAAAACTTCTCAAAAAGGAAGATGTTGCCATGTTACGGGCCTTTTTTATTGCTTCTATGAGCATGCTGGGGTTTAACCCTTTCACCCAACCTTTCAGTGGTTCCATCAATTAGTCTATGAACAATACCACCAATCTTCGCTCTGAGATGTTAGTCACCAACATGGATAGTCTCTGGAATTCTGTGATGTAACTATCCACGGATCCCGACTGCTTTAGTTGCACCAACTCTTTGAAATTGAGTTCTGGATCCTTCCCGTCAAATCGATCTATGAGCTTCTCTATGAATTCGACATAAGAAGTTATCTGGTCAAGGCCAAGAGTGATCATTCCATGATGCCACCATTCATGCGCGACCCCTTCCAGGTGTAGTGCTGCAAACTTGATAGCTTCATCTTCAAGCATTGGGTTAAGTTGGAAGTATGTGTCTACTTTTTGAACCCAGGCACATGCCAAGGTCGCTCTGGCCCCATCAAAGGATGACAGGTTGATCTTACCGACCTTCTGCTTGATGTCATTATTATAGTGTCCATAATGGCCCCGACTTCTGTCGCCCGAGTATTTCATCCAGAGCTCCACATAATCCTTGAAGGATATGTTCCCCTTGAGATTTGCATCCCTCCAATCTTGACTCAGTTGTGCTTGCATCTCCTAAAAGGTGGGTTCCTGCTCCCCCTATGGTGCTTCTAATTTTTGAGGAAAAGTCAGCGTCAATGGCCGTGAATGTGAGTGTTGGACATTTGACCTTCCCGTGACCGAATTATCACCCTGTCCATTTTGTTCTCCATTCATTTTTCCCAAGGCCAATTATCTTAAGGTTTCCTCCATGATTTGTTGTCACTGCTCTCCTCTGGTTAGGGTGTCATTGAGCTAAGCTTGGCTTTTGGTTAGCTCCCTTAATAGTGCCATGACTTCACTTGTAGGTTCCTGTGGTTCCCCCATTTGATTGGCTAAAAGGTACCTCCTCCTAGTGTACACTTGCATCCACAACACGTCAAGCTGGCAAGATCATAAGCTCTGATACCACTGTAATGTTCCCCAACCATACTAGCAGAGGAAGCAAGGGTGTATGGTAGTGTTGGAGCAAGGTTGTACGGTAGTGTTGTCGTATGGTGCTAGAACAAAGGTTGTACGGTGAAGGAGACTGTGCATATGGCTGCCAAGGAAGGGTCGTATGGTAGTGTTGAAGAGGCCATACAGTGGTGCCAAGATTGTACAGTGGTGCAGGTCCACACGGTGGTGTAGGACCATATGGTAGTGTTGAAGAGGTCGTATAGTGGTGCCAAGGCCATATGGTGGTGCCAAATAGGTCATATGGTAGTGTGGAGGCAGGCCGTATGGTGGTGAGGAGGGAGTGTAACCGTATGGTGAGGGGGTATGGTAGACTTCAACTTGTGCGAGGGTTAATCTCTCGCAAGTGTATTGAGTGATGAATTCGGAATATTAGGAACCCTTATGCATGTAAATCAGATTAACAAATACTCAACTAGAGAATTAATAATGATGAAATTCAAGATTTGCCAGATCCGAAACAAGAACACTGAACAAAATAGGGTGAGGTGTGAATCCCACTGAAATTGTAAATACCAAATAGGGAGGGTCTTTCACCTCTGAAATGGTAGAAACCAGAACTCCAACAAGAATTCGCACAAGAGAGAAAAATATCCAAATTCACATAACTACAACAATGACTAATACGGCCATATATATGGGCTCCGGGAAACTTCCTGAAGGGTCACAAATGGGTCGACATGACCAACCAAAACTTGTCTAATCTAATTAAATAAAAGGGCCTGAAAGATTTGTTATTAAATTTGGGGCCTTACAACAAAATAATTAGATTTATTATAATAATGAGGCGGCGATGGTGTTTGCACAGTAACATTGATAGCACGTAAAGAATAATACATTAAATATATCAAACATTAAATATATGAAAAGTGCGAGAATTGTAAACAAGGATGAACCTTTATTTTGAAAATTGACAGTATCAAGTATGATGTGTTTTGGGTACTCAGACTGATAAGCCAAGCAAGTGATAATACAAGAAATCGTCATCACCTAAAGATCCTACAACACCCTGATTGTGGGAATGACTTTCATGAGGGCGGATAAATTTCTGTAAAAACAATATGTACATATTTTAGTTAATGACATAAAATAGAATAAAATATAAACCATTATTGAACTTTTGTTATAATTAAAGCTTTCATTACTGCTTACTTGCAAGTTTTCTGTTGTCTAAAACAATAATTCTACCCTTTGTTGTATCTCATCAGTGGTAGGATGCATGACTACCAAAGCAACAATCTCTTTTCTAATTTTTATAAGAGGCATTTTAAAGAATTTCACAAGGTCTGTGGGATCTTTAGGGTCATCATTGCTTAACCCTAATGATTCCACATCCCTAGAAAGGTGCTCAGGTACTACAACTCCCTTTCCCTTTCCTCGAATATCCATCTATGTCAAGAATGTCATTAACAATTACAAGATTAGTATAAATCACTAAAAAAAAGAACATAATAATGTAACAGTTTGCTTTGATCTAATTTGTACAATTACAATGAGGTTTACCTGCTTGGTACAAGTGTCGCAAGGTACATCTCTATCTGTGATATGTGATGGATCCATGTTGGCCTGTGACAAAGAAGAAATATAAAAAATGTTAGCAAAATTACATGAACTTTGTAGACAAAAATAGTATTAAATAATAAAAAGGATGTGTCATCAAAGTCATTGTAAATTTTTTAATTCCTTACCTTTACTTTATGTAGACTATGTAGGATCCTCAACTAAATGGTCACATAAATAGTCACATAGCTAATAAACAATCCAATTTCCATAAATAAACATAGTTTAAAAATTGTCACATAAATAGTCACACTCCCTATCTCCATCTTCATATTAAAAGGTGCATCATGAATTAATTATGTAATGGCATTAGAATTCAAAACATAATGAATTAATTATGTAAAAAAAATTCTATCAAGGAGTCAATATTAAATAGATAATATACTAATCGCATACCTCATACATTTCATTCTTCATCATCATGAACATCAAGGTCATCATCACCATCATCATCATCATCATCATCATCATCATCATCATCATCATCATCATCATCATCATCATCATCATCATCTTCGTCATTGTCATCATCATCATCATCATCATCATCATCATCTTCATCATTGTCATCATCATCATCATCATCATCAACGTCTTCGCCATCATCATCACCATCATCACCATCACCATCACCACCATCACCATCACCATCACCATCACCATCACCATCACCATCACCATCACCATCACCATCACCATCACCATCACCATCACCATCACCATCACCATCACCATCATCATCATCATCAGCATCATCATCATCATCATCTTCTTTTTCTTCTTCTTCTTCTTCCTTTTCTTCATCATCATTGAGAAACTATCGATCGTGATCACCATCCACTTCATCTTCTACTTCTTCAGTATCTTCTTCTTTGGTATCTTCTTCTTCCATCACATTATACTTTATCAACCTTCCTCTTGGATCATGTCTAACAACAAATGACCAACCCGGTTTATGTGGAACCTTTGAGTAAAATACTTGCTCACATTGGCTTGGAAGAACATAGTGCTCATCCCCAACTGGTTCAAATGAGCTTGTATTTAGCATTATAAAACCATTATCATGTTCAATAATAGTTCTATCAGGATCATTTTTATTCAATCGTAGCCTGTACCATTTGATGACAAACAAAACTAATTTGAAGGAATTAAAGTCACACTCAAGTATATCATCCAAAATTCCATAGTATTGATTTTGAGGTTGTTGAGGATGAATGTCATTTCTCGATGAAATATTTGTCACCTCAAAGAATACAATGATGCCAAAATCAGAAGTTTTCTTCATGGCATCCAACTTTTTTATGCGAAATTTATGACCATTGCAGCACATAGCATTGTGGTGTTTGACCTGCAATATGTCAAACATGTAAAATTTATTGCATTGTGAGTTGATAAACATATGGGTGATTAATAAATTTATACGTACCTGTTTATCTCTTAAACCATATGCTAAATCAATTTCCCTTTGCGTAACATTGGAATCTCCATTACGATGTGCTTCTTTAACTAATGAAGCCACACCTTCCCATGTTAACATGCATCCATAATGTTGACAACATTCAAACCATACCGTCATCCAATCAAGATTGTTTGCAATATACAAATGTAGTGCATCCCACTCTCGACAAACTATACAAAAAATAAATAGACGTCTTACAATCGATTTATTTTGAAAATTAAGAATTAATTAACTACAATAACATCTTATAATTACCTCTCACTTTCCTCAATATACCTTTCCCCATCAAGTACTCCCCTTCGAATTTGTTAATGGTGTTGGGATCCCAAATTCGATCCACGTGGATCTTTGCTACAAACTTAGGAAGATATTCAAAAATGTACACCATAGTCTAGTATACCATATATCCCTCCACCATAGAACCCTCAGGATGTGCTCTTTGTCAAACCAAAGCCTTCAAAAATTTCAAGTGCCTCTCAACCATCCACATTGACCTAGTGTGTACAGGTCCACACAATTCAATCTCCTCAACTTGGTGTATGAGGTAGTGTCCTTGTGCATTGAAAAAAGTTGGAGGTAGACACTTTTGCATTTCACATATTAAATGAGGAATTTTTCTCTTCCAATATTTTATATCATCTTAATGGATTTCTTTACATGACAACCACCTACAAGGTATTCAAGATGCAAAAAAATATATTACATAAGAAGTAAAACAAATCGCAAATATAATATCTATACAACGAACTAAAAAAATATCACTACTTACCTCATGTATTTTCCAAGATCATATATGACTTGCTTGACATTATTGTTGAAGTCATCTGAGAGAGATAGAGGTAGAACGTACTGCAACAATTATAAAATTATCTTTTCATTTTTTTGTAACATAATGAAAAGTACACGTATGCGCAATGCTTAAATACATACTAAAAACACAAGAACATGAATTACCTTAATGAAGGTATGCCAATCATGTGTTTTCATCCCTGGCCCAAATTCACTTTTCTTTGATATGAGATTGTTTATGTTCGCAGTAAATCCTGTGGGAAATCAAATTTTTCATATGACTTCTTTTATAGCATTGCTTTGTTGGTTTGTTAATAACCAAGGAAGCTCACTTATATTAATCTGGTCTCCATGGCTATTTGATTGAATGACATTTGTCATTGCATGATTGGAATCCTAAATGTCACTACATATTTTGACAATTTTTTCTTTGTCACACCTTCCATCCAATATTTTCCATAATGTCTTTGTTATATTCTTTCCAATATGCATACTATCAAACAAATGAACAATTTGTAATTGCTCATAGTAGGGCAACCTACTAGATTGTCGGGGATGACTTTTTATTCCCTTAGAAAGGTGGTCATTTATTCCTTCACTACCTTCATGATTATCAATCACATCATCAGCAAACAAAACAAAATAGAAAAGATATTTTATGACAAACCAATAGATGGAATGGCATTACCTTGACGATTAATTCTATTATATTCCAACTTCCACAGGTGAGGTGTCATTCTTTGTGGCTTTGATGTATTCTCTTCTTTCCCATTGAAAAGATGTTTTTCAGTATTTTGATACTTATAATTTTTATGGAGAAAGTGCCTATACTCATCAAATACCTGCTTTCCTAAACTTTTTGAATGACGAGATTTCATCTTTGGACCACAAACAGGACATGCAAATTTTCCCTTTGTTTGAAGACCTACAAGATAATGTATAATTGGATTAAATATGATAATTTTTTGAATTATAATGTTCATGCACAACTTAAACACTATAACATACCACAAAAATGTGTTAGCCCCAGGGCATCATGTATTGTCCATAGAAGCATCGCATGGAATTGAAATTGTCTTTGTCCTATTGGTCTAGAGATGTCATACATAGTGACACCATTCCATAACTCTAGCAACTTGTCAATAAGAGGCTCGATATATACATTCATATCTTTAACTTGGTACTTACCTAATCGAATGCACAAAAACATTACATAATTATTTTGACCATTTTACTGCAATATTTATAATTAAATTTAGACGACTATATTTAAATGATAAAATACCTGGAACAATCATTGCCAACATTATGTGCTCCCTCTTTATTGACATCCATGGAGGAATGTTATTGTTGATAACAAAAACAAGCCACACTGAGTAAGCAGATCTCATCTCTCCAAATGGATTGACACTGTCCGGTGCCAATGAAAGCCTGAGATTACAAGGTTCTTCTTTAAAGTGTGGCCACTTTTCCTCTATGTCCATAAATGTTGAACCATCTGCAGACATTCAAATAATGTCATCTTGACTTCTATTGTGTGCATGGTAATCTATAAATTGTGCCAAGCTAGTGCACTTGAATAATTGTTGCATATGTGGAATAATGGGGATATAGAGAAGAACCTTGCAAGGAACCCTTTTTGTTATTTGATCTATTTGATATCTATTGATATGAAATTCAGGGCATTCAGTTTGAAACTCATGTTGTTTGTGATATATAATATGATCATTGGGACAAACATCTATTGCTTGATACTCCATTCCAATATCTTTCATAATGGCAGATAATTCTCGATATGAGCGAGGTAGAATATTTGATGGTGGTAACAAAAACTCACCTATCAATCTACAACAACAAAATATAATTTGTTATAATAAAGAATATTAATGGTACAACATGATTCACAGTTTATTATGACATATATGACATACCTTAACATATGTGACATTGTTATGTTGGATAAACCATTCATAACCTTCAAGTTCACCAACAACAATACAATGGAGAGAAGAGTTTCCTCCGAGCCTTTGTAAAGGGCCTCAAATGCCTTCTCAAGTAGAGGGACATCATGAACAACATCAAGGTCATCTTCATCATCATGATCAGCTGCGCGAGTACTAAATGAGTCATGGATCAATGTATTTGTACCATCATCTTCAATTGTGTTTTCTGGCTCATGATCGTCATCTTCCATGGGATCATTATCATCAGCTACGATATTCACATCTCCATTTTCTTCCACTTTGAAAACCATATTCTCAGGGTTATGTTGATCCATACCATGTGCTTTGGGGTGCTCGACCTATATAAAATTGATATACATAAATAAACTGTGTCATGATCTCATCATCACGTGATTTATTATGTATATAAATTGTCAAAACGATATAATGAAAAACCTACCAATGGATGATAATCATGTCCACCTTCAATGTGACCATGTAGCCTACAGTGTTTCTTCACTATTTTGATTAGAAGTCTTCTAGTCTTTAACCCCTTACAAATTCTGCACGGACAATAACATTTTCCATCAACTTTTCTTTTCAAGTTAGACCACAATCTAGCAATTGTCTCATTATTTTATTGTTCGTTGATATTGTCTGACATGGTCTTTCTTCACAGACAAGAAAATAGAAATTATCATCATTGAACAAAGCATCTTATTGAATTTAGATTTCTAGTTTGCTTATGATACATCACACAACGTGGAAAACAAGACATACTCAATAAATAACAGGATTCATTGATCTAGTATTATCACAATCTGCACTTGGCCTTCAATATTTTCTCCTCCTAACACTGTTTATCCATTACCTATCAAGTATAGAACTCTAAAACCCGTGGCTATTAAAATACATAAGACAACATTGTAGAATCTTATAATCATCTATTATAAAACCAAAGCACTTGGGACTGATTCTTTTGTTTGTCACAGCCCAGGAAAACAGTGTCTACTGGAGCCTTGAATAACTGACTAGAAAGATTTTTAATTCCTTTTCTTTTTCCTTCTAATTTTTTCACTGTCACTTCCATCCTCCAAGTCAGATGCCCTCACCCTTTTCTTTCTTCTTGTTTTTTCATACTCATTGTCATCCTTTGAATTATTTTTCTTTCTTGGTGACTCCTTACTGCTCTCACTATCAGTTTCACTCTCAGAATCTAAGTCTGATGTATTAGAATCTGATGAACTTGGTGAACTAGAAGAATCGTCATTAGAGGTAGATTCATCTGACTCAAGAATAGACTTTTGCTGCTGCATTACAAGCCTTGGCCTATTCTTCAAATACTCATGTAAACTCTCAGTGATACCACCAAGACCAATAGAAGTAAAGAAATTTATAGAAAATCGTGAATTTTTGGGATTGTCCTTTGGAGAAATTGAATCAAAAGACTCATAAATTGTTGGATCGTTCAACCTTTCATTAAGCAACAATATACCAAGCTGCTCTACCAGCTCCTACAAGAGAATCTTTATAAAAATATGGGAAGAGGAAGTAGTATCTTCCTCTGTCTCATGTATATAAGTAAGACAATGCCATGGAAGAGCATCTGTACCAAGTAAGTGGGCAAAAAACTTTGCAACATTAAGCAGTTTATTTGTTTCCAATCTATGTGTCATAGAAAACTATTGTACAAAACACTTATCAAAAAATTCCTCATAAATTTTATTGATCATACAGAATCTTTGCCCAAGAAGACCATAATAATGAAGGTATGTTCTTTCTTGACCAGGTTCAAGCTTGATCTTTAGTAGCTTATGACTAGCTTCCTCAAAATCAACACTTGACATGATTGTCAAATAAATTGTACGTCTTAAATTGACCAAGTTTGTCTCTGTCTCATCCTGTATTCTTAGTGCTTCCTCACCTTCCTCATCATCATCATCATCATCATCATCATCATCTGAATCATCACATAAATCATTCTCCCCTTCTACTTCATCTGAAGAAGCATCTCTAAGGATATCTTTCTTTAGTTTTTTCATAGGTTGCCTCATGCTCTAAGAAATCAGGATCTGGCTTGAAAACATCCAAACCAGATTCTTGATCAAGTTCATCTTCTAGGAAAACTTCATGTGTTAACTGATTTGGATGTATAGCTGGATGACCCTCAAACTTAGCTTTGTGAATTGCAAAAGGGCCTTCAATTAAAAACTATACTCGTTTGTCAATTTCCCCCTCATGGAGAATACCTCTAAATCTTTCAAAAATCCCATAGAGACCTTTGGGTGAAAGGTCTTGCAACAAAGAACCACATTCTTTCACGAACCCAACAACAACCTCTACACTGTCATCTATGGGGTTCTCTAGTAAAAGGGTGAGAAGTTCCAAGGCAATGATCTCATGTGCAACTTGTTGATTCACTAAATGAGCTATGAATTTGGTTGCTGCTATCAACATGTGCTTGTCATTGCATTTGTATGCCCTCTTAAGCTGCAAAATAATTCTTCGCAAAAGTAGATTGCCAACTTCAGGAAATTTTGTATTTACCACAGCAACCAACGCAGCAAAAACATCTGTAAATCCAAGGGATGCCATTTGGTATTTCATACAAGACCTACAAAATAGACCCTTCCCATGGATGAGATTCTTTGCAAACAACTCTAGAATGATGTTCTTGATGTTAGATGCATTTACCTTGTTTACTAACCCATTGATACTCTTCCGAAGGGCATCCCATGTCATGCACTGGTATTCCATACTGCTCTTGTCTTCCACATCTTTCATCATTTGAGCTAGCTTAAATGGGGGAATGTAAACACCCCCACTTCTTCCAACACCCTTCTCAGCTCCTCTTACAACACCTTTGCCATTCCCATTATGAGATGGAGTAGACACAACACCAGAAGTTTTCACTTCCACTGCCTCTTTGTCCCTCTTATTTCCAGAAGCCCCTTTACCACTTAATTCACGCTTATTTTTGTAAATAAACCCATCGGGAAGCATGAGTTCTTGCATATAAGCTCGCCCAAATATTTTATAGTTATTTTTCATCAAGATTCCCTTAGGAGCTGGCAGATCCTGCTTCCATACTTTAATTCTATTTTCTCAAAGGACAATCCTAAAAATCCATGCATTGCAAACAACTTTTTACACCTTTGTTGGTTGTGGCGGCCTCACAAAGAGTTTACATCAATAAATGAAGAACATGCCAATGCTTTTAATGTAGCAGTAGAAGTCTATCTCTTATTCAATATCTCTAGTGAAACCCCCATGATCTTTTGTTGGAGTAGAATTTGTTATATTCTAGAAAGGGTCTTGTCCTTTGTTGATGGGATATTCATCTACCTCAAGAAATAATTGTTCTTTTCTCCAACAAGAAGTGGAACTAAATGAAGATCTAGCACCATGAAATGAATCCTCAAAAGGATTACTATAGTTAGTTTTAGTAGATAATGATCTGGGTAAAATACTAATGTGGCTTTAGGAAACATTATTTACTAGCTTAGCATACTCTAACAACTTTGGTGCAACATGCTACATCCAATTAAGTCTCCATCATTATCCTTATTATGTTTATGGATTTGGATTCAATGTACTCTTTTTATACACAAATTTTACTTTCAACTGAGGAGGTTTGTATGTACTTGTCTTTCGATTGTATCCCTATTTCAAGAATGTATTCTATCAACAAATCATTTGTTGTAAGTTGTACAAGTGGAAGCTTGAACATGCCTTCCATGCTAGCCTTTTTGATACTTTCAACACCATCTTGTGCAACAAATCTTTAGAACTCCATTTTTCCGAATTGAAGAGTGAGTAGTAGGGACAATCTAGGACACTTATAGAGGTTTTGCAAGAGAGATAAATAGACCTAAATATTATGGCTTAATAATGATCAATAGGTAAACAGATAAGAAACTCTCAATATCAAAATGACTTTCTCAATTGTCTTTACTAGAAATGGATAGATCTGCTAATAATGGCTTTATGACTATATGTCAACTTTAGACTCAATCCAAGAAGAGCTAGAACTAATATGCGATATCTAGATTTATGATCTCTATAATATAACAATCCCATAATTATGTTTCCACACATCTATACCACAACACAAACATCATGCTAGTGTTTAGCCATAGCAATTGATATCCTAATTATAGAATGTGAAATATGCACATAACTATGAATAAAGATAAAGAAAAACAAAGAAATATGCTTATTGCAAACATAAATGACTAATGGACAAGAATTGAATTCATTGTAGATAGTTTTGAATATCAAATTCACTTATTTGTGTGCATTTAGTAACTCATGTACTTGTGGCCAACCATTTATCTCTTTCATAAATTAAACATTTATTAATAACATTAAATGGCTGAGTAATTATGTTTTAGTTGAAATTGAAAATAAAATATTTTATTTTAGGACAGCTCACACTATTCCGTATCATATTTTAGACTCTCAGTTTTGTTAGTAGTGGTTTGTTGTCTTTGGAGCTGATCATTGCATTTCTTTAGTTACATTTGCCAGCCTACTCCCAGTCTGTGCCAAAATGGGAGCTTTGGAATAGGGTATGGACATCCATCAAAGCATAAAAGATAGAGGAATATTGTCAGATGTAGTTGCAACTGCTCTGTTAGCATGTATGCAAAATGTGGAAGCATAGACAAGGCATGGGAACTATTTGATGGATTGCCTCAAAGAAATGTGGTTTCCTGGACTGCAATGATTGCTGGATATGCACAAAATGGATTTGTTGAGAAGGATTTAGAAACTTTTGAGCAAATGCAATCAGCAGGTGTAAAGCCAAATTCCACAACCATTGCTACTATCCTCCTTACCTGTGCCAAAATGGGAGATTTGGAATAGGGTATGGACATTCATCGAAGCATAAAGGATAGAGGAGTTTTGTTAGATGTTGTAGTTGTAACTACCCTGGTAGACATGTATGCAAAATGTGGAAGCATAGACAAGGCATGTGAACTGTTTGATAGAATGCCTGAAAGAAATGTTGTCTCATGGACTATAATGATTGCTAGATATGCACAAAATTGATTTGTCAAAAAGGCTTTAGACACTTTCAAGCAAATGAAATTAGAAGGCATAAAGCCAAATTCAACAACCTTTGCCAGCATCCTCCCTGCCTATGCAAAAATGGGAGCTTTGGAACAAGGTATGGACATCCATCAAAGCATAATGGATAGAGGAATTTTGTTAGGTGTTGTACTTGCAAATTCCCTGCTTGACATGAATGCAAAATGTGGAAACATGGACAAGGCTCGTGAATTGTTTGATATGATGCTACAAAGAGATGTATATTTTTTGCAACATGAAATAAAAAACTAGGGCAATTTGAATCTACCTCCTATGCAGGATTGCAAACAATGTCACAAATGCCTTGGATGCAGGTTTGATGTTCTTGGTGGTTGAAGTCACCATGGATGCCTACGCAGGATTGTAATGTTCACAAATGAATTTCCCTCTTCTTTTTTTTAAGTAATGGCCCTTGTTGTCAGCATTACGATGAACTTGAGCACTTTTTTGAAAAAAAGAAAATTCTCATTGCTAATGCCTTCTTCGTCGAAACCACATGGGAAATTTCTATCAGAATTATGACAAACGCGGGCATTTTTTCAAAAAAAATCAAATTTGGCCACAATATACCTTCTCCGTCGGAAACCTCAGCTGAAAATCTAGTCCAAATGTATTAGTGTAAAGAGGAGATCTCTTATGGCATACAATTCTACATACCCTTTCAAACAACTCTATCAACATCCTCTCTAGAGGTGAATTTTATTTCAGTCATTTACTTTCATTACTTGCAAGTACTTTTTCATCATTTGGTTAATTCCAAAATCAGGGTTTGACCTGAAGGGAAACCCCCAATCCCAAGAAAATTTTCTCCCTTTTTTTTTGTGTAGGTTGCAGGTGCGCAACTATATTTGCAAATTTGGACTTCATTTTCAAAGGCAGAAAAACCCTCCTTTTTAGTGCATGGATTTTTAGGAGGACCATGTGCACTTTCAACATGGTTCTGACAACTTTCACCCAAATTTGCAGAGGAGATTCGTCAAGACATTTTACTGCTAATTTGAGGTGCACATCTTCATCCCGTGTTCCTATCTCAAGTTATAATCATTTCTTTGTCTCTTTTACACTTAGTCTTAACTCACATAATTCAACCTATTGCATTCTAAAAGAAGGGTTACTTTCACTTTCCAAATTCATTGTTAATTCACTTAGCATTCAATCTCTCTCTCAAGACTAAATCTAGTGATTTCACCCCCTTCCTTTAAATGTTATGTGCGTGAGAAGGTTGACGAGAATATTTTATGAAACTCTCATTCCTCTTCTTGAGGAGAGAAAAGATTTCCTCTTGATCTTTCCATCGCTCCTTTTTCACCACATTACATACTGGTAAGACCTTGGGAGGATATAAGCATGGATTTTATACTTGGATTACTTAGAACACCAAGAGGGAATGATTATATATTTGTGGTAGTGGATATATTCTTGATGATGGCTCATTTCATACCTTGTAAGAAGACATCAGATGGATTACATGTATGAGACCTATTTTTCAAGGAAGTAGTGATATTGCATGGATTACCTAAGAGCATAGTTTCAGACAAAGACTCTAAGTTTGTTGGCTATTTTTGGTGAACACTTTGGAAAAATATGAAGATAGATTTGAAGTTCAGTTCTACTTTTCATCCACAAACTGATGGACATATAGAAGTTGTTAACCGGATCTTGGGAAATTTGTTGAGATGTTTAGTAGCAGACAAGACCAAAAGTTGGGATTTGATTCTTGCACAAGCAGAGTGTTGGTATTATGGATGACTTCATCATATGTTGCATTGGTTTTGTCATTGATGTCAACACTTATCCTTCTGGAGGTCTACATTGATGAATTGGCACTCTCATTATATTGGTCTATAATTTCACCAGCACATTGTGGTCCCAACATGGATATTGGCTTATGTACAGTCACCAGTATTTGTTTCATCAGCAGCTCAAGAAGTTGATGATGACTTATTATCATCTAGAGATCATTTGGTTAGGTCAAAGACATGGATTAGATGTTTACATTTGGTGTTTTGCTTATTGGATAGATCAGGTTCACATATTTTCCTTAACTGATAGATAAGTCTAGGTTATGGACTGGTACAGGATATCATGTTCCAGATCAGCACGACACATTTTGGAAATGGTTTATTGATTGGATATTGTGTAAATGTATTGAGGCTAACATATTGTATCACATCAAGACTTATATTATAACTATAATATCTTTAGTGAGTCAACCTTATGATTTGGTCTTAGGGTTTTGTATAAATAAATGTAAGATCTTATTTGAGATATGTAATATGTGAGTGTATGTGTGAATATTGAAAATTATATAAGTAGATCATTGTGCAAATCACACAGATATTATCTAGAGGTTGAAGGAAAGTTATGAAGGTGTTTGGCACTCATGTGCAGAGCTTAAACTGGAACCACATCCAAAATTGAAGATGCCATATTGAAGCAGTACATTGTTTATTGGATTTAACAATCCAACTATAGTCAGTGTGACTCCTATTTTGTGATTGAGCAGTGAGCTCTAGGCGGTCGACCTTTCTGCATGTGTAGAACCCTTATTGTATACACTTACTATCTATAGTAGTATCATCTAATTGTGGGTAAGGTTTCCCACCATGGGTTTTCCCCTTACAGGGTTTCCACATCAAAATATCTATGTCATGTGTTGTGGATGTTGTTTTCCTTTCTATTTCATGCATTAAGTTATATATGTAATAATATAACTGTTAATCTATTTTACCAGCACTAGTTTTGAGTCGGAATAATTTATTTTGGGTTATAATTTATTGACAACTGATTCACCCCCCTCTCAATTGTCCTTCCTGGTTCCTAACAATTTGTATCAGAGCCTAGTCCTATTTTTGTAGAAGCCTAACAACTTGAGGAGATCTTATGGTAGCAAATATTTTTCGGAAGGACGATGATAAACTTGATGGAACTAACTATGGTATATGGAAGATCAGAATGGAAACACATCTAAATTGCATTGGAAGAGATATATGGGATGTTAAAAAGAATGGCTATGTTGGTCCTACTCTAAATAACCCTCATCCACCGACATTGGCTAAAGACTTGGAGAATGATTGCAAAGCAAGAGAAACACTTCTGAGCGCATTATCAGATCAACAAATCATGATATTATCAGATAGATCTACTGCAAAAGCTATTTAGGATAACTTGAAACATTGAATGAAGGAGATACCACTATCAAAATAGCAAAATTGGAATGTTACCAGGTCAGGTATGAAAATTTAAAAATAGAAGAGGATGAAACAATTTCTGCATTTAGGGAAAGAGTTAATGAAATTGTTTTAAGAATACAATATTGTGGAGGATCTTTAAGTTAAGATGAAGTTGTTTCTAAAGTTTTAAGATCTTTTCCACTGGCTTACAAAATGAAAGTAACATCTATTAATGAGCTGAGAATAATGCCTAATACATTAGTATCTAGAGATACTTTGGGTGGTAAACTTTCAGCATTTGAGCTTGAATAATTTGGTCCTATTGCTAAAGTGAAGAATGATACAACTTTCAAAGCATCATCATGATCAACATCATCATCATAATCATCTGACAAAACTAATTGGAAAGAACTTTATGCAAAACAACTTGAAGATAGCAGAAGATAAAATGAAGAACTTGAAGAACTTGAAGCACTATTTGCAAGGAAGATGCCTAAAGGTCCAATAGGAAGTGAGTATGAAGGTAAAGCACCTTTCAAATGTTTTAATTGCAATAAAGTTGGTCATATTGCATGTAAGTGTCTTGATAGACATGAAAGACTAAGGGATGAAGCAAAAAGAACATATAAACCTAACCCTGAATATCAAAGATACAAATTTAAGAAAAATAGAGATAATTCATGTTACTATGTAGATAAAGGTGTTATAGATGATTCAGATGAAGATCCAATAGATAGTGAATGGGAATTTGTTGCAATAAAAGAAGATCAACCAACACCTACTGTCAAACTGGTAGAGCAGACACTAGCAACAAAAATTGAAGAAAAGGATGAATGGATCATTGATAGTGGATGCTCGCATCATATGATTGGTGATAAAAGTAAATTCTTGTCCTTCTGGGAATGTCATGGAGGTCTACTAAGATTTGGATATGACAAAGCTTGTTTAATCAAAGGAAGAGGAACTATATCTTTGGATGATAAGCACAATATTGACAATGTTTATTATGTTGAAGGTTTAAAGCATAATATTTTGAGTGTTGGTCAATTAGTGGAAAAAGGATTTCAATTACAATTCAAGAATAGAAAATGCAAAATCATAAACTGAACTGGATTGGAGATTTCAACCGGTAATCAGGCTAAAGGTAATATCTTTCATTTGAATACTAGTGATAAGACATGTTTGATTGCACACATTGATGAAAGTTGGTTATGGCATAAAAGACTATGTCATGTGAATTTTGATTGCATTGTAAAGATCAGTTCAACTAAGGCAGTTAGGGATTTACCTAGGATTTCAATTACAATTCAAGAATAGAAAATGCAAAATCATAAACAGAACTAGATTGGAGATTGCAACTGGTAATCAAGCTAAAGGTAATATCTTTCATTTGAATACTAGTGATAAGACATGTTTGATTGCACACATTGATGAAAGTTGGTTATGGCATAAAAGACTGTGTCATGTGAATTTTGATTGCATTGTAAAGATTAGTTCAACTAAGGCAGTTAGGGATTTACCTAGGATTGTGAAACCTCATAATCTGGTATG
Organism: Cryptomeria japonica; assembly: GCF_030272615.1. Lineage (NCBI taxonomy): Eukaryota > Viridiplantae > Streptophyta > Pinopsida > Cupressales > Cupressaceae > Cryptomeria > Cryptomeria japonica. The sequence continues at coordinate 135,259,185 of NC_081411.1, forward strand.
TAAGGAATGTCAAATGGGAAAGCAAGTTAGAACAACTTTTAAGAGCATTTATGAGAAATGCAATAATATTCTTGATTTAATTTATACTGATTTATGTCGTCCAACAAGAACAAGAAGCCCTTAGGGTGATAGATACTTTATGCTAATAATTGATTATTATTCTAGAATGTGTTGGGTTACTTTTCTCAGGGAGAAATCAAAAGCTTTTGGGAGATCCAAGATATACAAGGCAATGGTAGAAAATCAAACTAGCAAGAAAATCAAATGTTTGAGATCAGATCAAGGAGAACTTACATCTAGGGAATTTAATGCATATTATGAAGAGAATAGAATAAAAAAAACAACTATATACACCCCAGACACCCTAGCAGAATGGAGTTGTGGAAAGGAAGAACAAAACTATATTGGATGCAACAAGAACCATGATGATAGAAGCAAATTTACCTCATATGTACTGGAGAGAGGTAGTGAATACAACGGTCTATACTTTCAACAGAGCTCACATAAAAGGTGAAATCGGCAAGGCCCCTTATGATATATGGTTCGGTCATACTCCTACTCTTAAGTATTTAAGAATATTTGGAAGAAAATGCTATAATAGGAGAGATGAGTATATTGGCAAATTTGATCCTAGAAGTGATGAAGAAATATTTCTTGGTTACTCAACTAGAAGTAAGGCATATAGATGTTATAATAAAGATTGTAGAAAATCATTGAGAGTACTAATGTGAAGATAGATGAACATTTTAGAGGAGATTCAAGATCTGTAGGTTTTGAAGCAGTAGTTGAAATGATTATAAATGAACCGGCATAGATTGCACCAGAACAAAATGAAGAAGTAGTCACACTGGCATCATCAGAGAACTCAATTATGATTGATGAAGAACAACATGTGAATGTAAATCAGAATAAACCTAGGTATGTAAGATTGAATCTTTCAGAAAACTAGATAATTGGAAATAAAATTCAAGGTGTTATGACTAGAGGAAGATTGGAAAATGAAGAGGTATGTTTAATTTCTCAAGTTGCACCAACATCAGTTGTTGAAGCATGTCAAGATAAACATTGGATAAAAGCAATGGAAGATGAATTAGAACAAATTGAAAAGAATAATACTTGGACATTAGTTCCCCAACCTAAAGACAAAAATGTAATTGGAACTAAATGGGTATATAGAAATAAACTTAATGAAGATGGTGAAGTAATCAGAAATAAAGAAAGATTAGTTTGTAAAGGTTACTCTCATAAATAAGGAATTGATTATAATCAAACCTTTGCACCAGTAGCCAGAATTGAAGCAGTTAGACTATTTCTTGCATTTGCATCTCACAAGAACTATAAAGTTTATCAGATGGATGTAAAATGTGCATTTTTGAATGGAGATATAGAAGAAGAAGTTTACATTCAGCAACCTGATGGATTTTCATTGACAGATGACAAGGATATGGTTTGCAGGTTGAGGAAATATTTATATGGATTGAAGCAAGCTCCCAGAGCTTGGTATGCTAGACTGGATAAATATCTTCTAAAGCTTTGATACACAAAAGGTAATGTTGACAGTTATTTGTATTACAAAATTACCAATGATGACATTTTGGTTATTGAAGTATTTGTTGATGATATCATTTTTGGATGTGAAGAAGAGTTATGTAAAGACTTTGCTAACAAGATGTAGGAAGAATTTGAAATGTCTATGATTGGAGAGATAAAAAAATTTCTAGGTTTGCAAATTTGTCAAATAGATAAAGGTATATTCATATGTCAAACAAAATACTTGAAGGAACTTTTGAAGAAATTTGGAATGGAAAACTCCAAACCGATAAGAACTCCTATGATTACAATTGATAAATTGATATCAAAGGATGATTCAACTCCTATAAATCTAATAAGGTACAAATCTATGATTGGAGGATTACTGTATTCGACACAAACTAGACCTAAAATAATGAATGCAATGTGTATTGTATCAAGATTTCAAAGCAATCCTAAGAAAATCATGAAACTATAGTAAAAAGGATTTTTTGGTACCTACAAGGCACAACAAATCTTGGTTTATGGTATCCTAAGGATGAAAATTTTGAGTTATATGCATATACAGATGCAAATTGGGTAGGAGATGTGGATGACATAAAGAGTACCATAGCAGTGCATTATTTCTTGGTAGAAAATTAATTTCTTGGATTAGCAAGAAGCAGACTTGTACATCGTTATCTACAGTAGAAGCAAAATATGTTGGAACAACAACTAATTGCACTCAGGTATTATGGATCAAGCAATTGTTGAAGGATATCAAGGTAAAATACAAAGAACTGATAATTATTCATTATGATAATTGAATAGGAATTGATATATCAAAGAATCTGGTATTTCACTCTAAAACAAAGCATGTTTCTATTAAGTATAATTTTCTGAAAGAAAATGTTGAAGCAAATGAAGTGAGATTGGTTTATGTGAATACTAAAGAGAAAATTGTAGATATTTTTACAAAGAGTTTGCCTAAGGAAATATTTGAATATCTCAGAGAGAAGGTTACGATAATCACCCCACTGACAGAGACTTGAATGATGAAGTTTGGCATCAAACCAACAGGGACTAAAAGAAAAATCTTTTTCCGATCTTGATGAAGGAGAGCTACTTCTCTGGGGGAGTGGTTAGTTGTTTGTTATGTTTTGATTCTTAACTACTTTGGCATTTGATGTCAAAGGGGGAGAGATATCTATGGAAAAACTTTGTACTTTGGGGAGAGATGTATTCTTGTGGAGAGATGTATTTTGGTTTTGGTTATATTGTTTCTATTTTTGGTACAAAACTTTGTATTGATATATTTTGGGAGATTGTTGGTTTTTGGCATTCTATTGTTGGCACTTAGATATTTTTCCATCTAGTGTTGCCATCAATGCCAAAGGGGGACATTGTTGGTATTATGGATGACTTCATTATATGTTGCATTGTTTTGTCACTGATGTCAACACTTATCCTTCGATAGGTCTACATTGATGATTTCACAGTCTAGTTATATTAGTTTATTGTTTCACTGACACATTGTGGTCCCAACATAGATATTGGCTTATGCACAGTCACCGGTATTTGTTTCACCGACAGCTCAAGAAGTTGATGATGACTTCTTATCATCTAGAGATCCTTTGGTTATGTTGAAGACATGGATTGGATGTTTACATTTGGTTTTTTGCTTATTGGATAGATCGGGTTCAAATATTTGCCTTAACCGGCAGATAGGTCTAGGTTATGGACCGATATAGGATATCATGTTCTAGATCAGCACGACACATTTTGGAAATAGTTTATTGATTAGATATTGTGTAAATGTATTGAGGCTGACATATTGTATTGTATCAAGACTTATATTGTAAGTGTAATATCTTTATTGAGCCAACCTTATGATTTGGTCTTAGGGTTTTGTATAAATAAATGTAAGATCTTATTTGAGAGATGTAACATGTGAGTGTATGTGCGAATATTGAAGATCATATAAGCAGATCATTGTGCAAATCACATAGATATTATCTAGAGGTTGAAGGAAGGTTATGAAGGTGTTTGATACTCATGCGCAGAGCTTAAACCATTACTGAATCCAATATTGAAGATGTCATATTGCAGAAATACATTGTTTATTGGATTTAACCATCCATTTGTAGTCAGTGTGACTCCTATTTGTGATTGAGCAGTTAGCTCTAAGTGGTTGGCCTTTCTGCATGTGTAGACCCCTTATTATATACACTTACTATCTGTAGTGATATCATCTGATTGTGGGTAAGGTTTCCCATTGTGGTTTTTCCCCTTATAGGGTTTCCACATTAAAATCTCTATGTCATGTGTTATGGATGTTGTTTTCCTTTCTCTTTCATGCATTAAGTTATACTGGTAATAATATAACTATTGTAGACACCTAAAAATGGTCAACACTTGTGGAGTCATACTTTAACATTTGCGCATTGCCTCATTTTAGGTTTTTGCATCGCATTAACATTTTCTCCTATGTCACACACTTGGTCTTTATCATTTGCAAACATCGAGTCATTCATCTACATTCTTCATTTATCTCGCTCTCGAATTTGGTCTTGTCGACAACAATCTTCAATCATGATTTTGATCGATCTTATCTTATTGCATCAATGTGCATGTTTATTTGTCATTATTTTTGGACATCGTCAATCCTAATTAGGGTTTTGTCCTCCTGTCAATCTTGCGATCGATTTGTCATCGATCATTGTCCTCTTATCAATCTTGTCATCTGGCGATCGATTTATCATCAATCCTTATCATTTTCAATCTTGTTGTTTAACGATCGATTTGTCATTGGTCATTGTCATGTTCGATTTTCTCATTTTGCGATCAATTTGTCATCAATCGTGGTCATTTTCAATATTGTCATTTTGCAATCTATTTTGTCATCGATTCTTGTCCTCTTGTTCGATCTTGTCATTTTGCGATCGATTTGTCATCGATCGTTGTTTGTCTCAATTATGTCAATTTGGATCAATTTGTCATTGTTCCTCATCAATTGGCGCATTTTCTCAATCAAATCATTTATCACATTGGTCATTTATCAATTCAAAATCATGATCGATATCAATTATCTTTCATCAAGACCTAATTCATCTTCTAGGGTTTCGCGATTTAATCATTTAACCTTGTTTGTCATTTCTCCCTTTAGGATTAATAAATTAATTTATCCTAAGTCTTCTCATTGCAATTAAATGTTCATTTAATTGGCTAATTATTCCTCTTTGTGAATTAATTAATAAATGACAAATTATTAATTAATTTACCTAATTTCTTATTTTTCCTAATTTCTTAATTCTTCTTTTTCTAATTTTTCTAATTTCTTAATTCCTAATTTCAATTTCCTCCTATTTCTCTCCTAAATTCATGGAAATGACATAGAAATTTGTCATAATTTGTCATAATTGACAATCAATCAATCTTTGCATAGCAATTTGCCATAAATTGTCATAAATTGTCATAAATCCTTGCATAGAAATTTGTCATACACATGTCATAATTTTTCTATTCTTGATTTGAATTTCCATTTGAATCATTTTCATGCTAGTCTTGTCATCTCTCCAATTTTTCTATAAATTGGATGAATTTCTTCAATCTTGGCTAATAATGAGAATGAGACTAATTAGATTATCAAATTTCTAATTAACCATGCTTCGAGTATTCTTGACCAATATCTTATTTACTTGCTTTCATGTCATGATCATTCACTAGTAGGTGAGATCCACAACAAAACTATTTGGAGAAGAAAGAAGGACAATGGAGCCGCATGAAGGAGCATTCAAATCATACCTTTGGTTTGCTTAATTTCTAGTTTTGAATGTTTTTATTTCATGTCTCTATTGAGTGTTGTTTAGGATAGATCATTGCAATGAGTTTTCGTGATTGAGCTAATGGTTAGTTTTTATAATGTTTGTGATGATTTCCTATTTCCTAACGTACAACTATTAATCTATTTTACCAATATAGGTTTTGAGTCAGAATAATTTATTTTTGGTTATAATTTATTGACAACTAATTCACCCTCCCTTAGTTGTCCTTCTCGGTTCCTAACAGAGTTTGCCTATAATAATTCAGTAAACAAGAGTACCGGAAGAATAGTTTTTGATATTGTTACTAGAGTGCATCCTAGAGGTATATTAGAATTAAAAGATATTAGCAGTGAAGACCAAAGAAGTTCGGAAGTAGAATAATTTGCAGATCACATGAAGGACTTACATATTCAAGTTAAGCAACATTTGGAATACATGAACAATAAGTATAAGGAGAAGGCGGATGAGAAAATGAGACATAAGGACTTTGAAGTTGGTGATGAAGTGATGGTATATCTAAGAAAAGAAAGGTTCCCAGTTGGAATTGATAACAAATTACAGATGACAAAGTTTTGACCTTGCAGGATTTTGAGAATGTTCAGTTTTGGGAATGCATATGAAGTGGAGATACCAGATAGTCTTAGTATTTCACCTATGTTCAACATTGTAGATCTTCATGAGTATCATGTATTAGAATCAATGACAGTCCCAAAGACACTGAGAGGGGGGGTGAATCAGTGTCTAACCAGTTAGTAGAATATTTAAGCTTATTTAGAACTTTGTATCCCAAAATAGTGTACCAGTAAATAAGAATTAATGCAACAAATAAGAATAATAGAGACAACATAGGAAACACACCATAACACAAGATATTTAACGAGGAAACCCGATGTGGCAAAAAGCTCGGTGGATTTGTTACCCATAATATTCACTCACTGGCCAATGAATAAATATTACTAACAATGAAGGGCCTGCACATGCAGGAAGGCTAGCAGCCTAGAGCTCACTACTCAACCACAAAACAATAGTCTCACTGACTTACAAAATGGATTAGCAAAATATAATACAATGTACTACTTCAAATCAGCATCAACTATGCCATGTTCAGTACCGGTTTAAGCTCAGTCTATTACAAAAACCTCTGTTGTCAACTATACTACCTTATACAAAATATCATCTATGCTCTCTCTTTCACCACTATATATCCTCTCTCCAAATGACCTATAAGATCTCATACATATATATGAGTCTTTTACAATATGCCATGTCGGCTTATACAAAAGATAATTACAATATAAAACAATAAACAAAAGTTTATTCTATGTTGGCTTGAGTGCTATTATGCATTATTGCCACTACCGGTGAAGTGTCTGTCAGTGAATGTAGAAGTCTATTGTCGGTGCTAGTAACTACCGGTGGGTTGACAAATGATTTTTAGTTGGTTGCCAGGTTGTTTCCATCAATGACAACATCAACTATTCTCATAAGAGTGTAGAATGCCAACAATCTCCCCCTTTGGCATTGATGGAAACACTCATGAGAAAAATCCAAAATTGTTCCAAAAACTAAAGTCCAAAAAGATATGCTGCCCCTGAGTAAATGATCTCCTTTGAATAAGAATTTTTCTCTCCACTACTCCCCCTTTGACATCAATGACAAAGGCTGTCAAAAAATGTCAATGAGTGCAAAATTTCACCTCAAGGTCTGTAACCGGTTGGTTAAAATATAAAAGAGATCTGCTAAAACCAAATTCAAACTCTGCATAAACCTTTTGCTATCATTCAAGGTTGCCTCAGTCTCTTGGATCATGCCGATGAGATGATGCATGTGATCTTCCAGTGATCATTCTCCTTGAATTAATGCCTTAGATATTTCTATTCTCTGAGATATAAGATTTTTCAACTTGGGACCAAGTTTATTTTTAATTTATTTGACATTAGACCTTATCCTTGTCTTTTATTTCTCAAGTTTCTCTAGTTTTTCTTCAAAGCCTGCCATTTCTTTCTCAAAAACTGATATGTAGTCAGATGAACCAATTATGTTATTAGCTATGTCATCAATTTCTTTCTGTATTTTACTGATCTCCTTGTCTATGTCCTTTGTCAGAATGTGAGGTTTGCATGTCTCCCTATATAGCTCTTTGTACTCCAAAATTATAGAGTTTAGTGTCGGTAGTAATGTATTCAGGTGTTAAGTGCACTTCTTTATGGTGTCATCAAAGAATTTTTCCTTCTCTTTTTCAACTCTCTCCTTTATTTTATCCTCATTCACTTTATCAACGGTTATTACATTGTCAGCAATAAATTTGGACAATGTGTCCAATTTACCTATAGAATCCTTAATATGATCTATGTTACATTTTGGTACAATCAATTTAAGAATTGGTATAGTGTCATCAATTGTATTGTAGGCCAAAGTATTGCAATCCATTATCTTTTTGATTGAATCCAAAAGTACCTATGTTGCATTAATAGGTCTGAATTCACTTGTTGATGTGCCCAATGTCTGACCAATTGCCTTTATTATCTTTTTGCTTCCATCAGTTGTAACCATTTTTCTTGTGTTTACCTCTGGTGGATTAGTCTGTGCTTGCATCTCAACTAGCAAGGGTTTCTCAGACTGCTTTGATGTCATAGTGATTGCCAGTTTCTCTGCCTCAGTATGTACCTCTGCCTCAGTATGTACCTCTGCCTCAGTAGGTTTCTCAGTAAGTTCAGCTGCCAGTAATTCAGTCTTAGGTGGCCTTGTGTCAGCATCTATTCCTTTAGTAGGTTTATCTACTTCTAATGGTTTCTCTATTTGGGTTGGGATCTCAACCTCAACAGTCTCTACCAGTTTCTTAGCCAAGCTGCCACTATCAACATTGTCTTCCTTAACCTATGTATTGTCCTTATCTATAACAATATTCACTTCTTGAGTATCCACATTCATGGGGAATAGTATGTCCGATTCTGGATGTGTGTCATCATGTGTAACATCTGTATGTATCGTCAGTGTTAATAACTGGTGGATCATATGTATGTACCGGTGTAGTATCCAAACATGGCGGTAGATTGTTAGTGACCTTGATGTTTGGAATACCACCAACTTTACCTTTTCCCTTGTCCTTATCCTTCTAATATACTTTAAATGTCTTCTTTAGTTGGTTCATTTCCTCTTGTTTTTCCTTCTCCACAAAAAATATATCCCAATTATCAGTAGTTTCATCTGCAATCTCTTTTACTCTTCCTTCCACTAAACTTACTTGTCGGTGACCACTAGCAAGAATAGATTGGTTAGCCTCAAAGATTAATTCATCAATTTCCTCTTTTGAGTTTACAGGATGTACAACTAGAAGTTTTTCAACCTTCAGTTTCTTATCTAATACCATCATTGCAATCCTTTTTGCTTCCAATCTCCTATACAGATCATTGGGTAAGTCATCCACAACTTCAATTAAAACCTTTTTATATATGTTCAAATGTAAAATAATACTGTTATCAATGCTTTCCCTGTCAAAGTCATTAAATGTGTTATACAATTTGTGTACATTAGCCAAGTTTCCATCATCAGTTATTTCACTCAATAAATCATTCAGAGAAAGAGTAATAGGTTGTTGTTTCTTCTTTGGTGTCAGTTTCTTTTGTGGTTCCCTTACTACCTTTTGTTTCTTCCTCAAGGTCCTTGTTCTCTTAGGTGAAGGAGAGGGTACCGGTGAAGGTGTTATCTTCCTTCTTTCAACTCTTTTAAACTTAGCTGCCTTATCACTGTCAAAAGATGTACCAACTAGTGAAATGTGTGCCTCCGGTTGTAGTCCTTCAAGTTCAGTAGCCGATATGCCACTGATGTTCATTACATTTTCCTTGATTTCCTTCACTTTCTTGGATGCATCTCTAATATATTTTTCTCTTTTCTTTGTTTGCTTCAATATTTTTACACCACTTTCAATAGTCTCAGCACTACCAAAAACTTGTTCTGATGGTTCTCTCAGTGCATCTAGTAAAGTTTTAGCATATGTCTCAAGAATGTTAAGATCTACCTCATATCCCATTTCAGTCACCCATACAGTCCTAGGGATTACAACTTCCATCCATGTCTCATCTTTCTGTACAACAAAATAGATTTCTTTGTCATATTTGTCCACTATACTCTGTGGTATTCTTTCTCTGGTTTTCATTTTAGCTTGGAAAGATTTAAAGTATTCAATTATGTTGTTGTCCTTTGTAGTTCCCATGCTAGTAAAAGCTTCCTATAATTGTTTTCCTACCAGTATGTCATATCCAAAGTCTTTAGGTCGTGTATTGGGGATTTCCTTAGTGAAATACAACATTAAACATATCAAAAGATTTCCAAAGCAGAATGTCCCTTTCTTATTTCCTTTAATCTTTTTCAAATTGTCACTGAGTTCATCTTTCAGCCATTCACACACATCTATCATTGTATTGTTGTTAACCATCTCATAAGCATTGTTAATACAAAGACTAGAAATTGAGTTTAGCATGTTTGCATGTGTAGTCTTGTATCCTAGCACCATACTTACAAATATCACATTGATGTATTTGATATCATTCACTCGTAGTGATCTATTGTTAGATGTTTCTCCTGTTAGGGTCATCACTTTTTTGTTAGGAATCTTCTTTGTTTTATCAGGTCTGCTGTCAGTTGAGGGTAAATCAGTTATTGCCCTAATTGCTTGCCGGTTTATTTTGCAGACATAATCCAACCATAAGAATTCTCTATGTGCTCTACTCAAAACAATTCTTACTACTTCCTCTAGAAATTGAGGAATGTTCAGTATCTCCACAAAACCTAGAGTTTCTACAACCTTGTGTTCGGGTTTAAGAGTGCCATTATCATCACAAATTACCTTAGTAAACATTTTTACCAATTCTTCAGAACCTAGTTCTTCTATATTGCAATGTATATAAATCCTAGGGTCTTCTACAAATACTATACCTTTAGGAATTTTTGAAAATGTCCCTTCAGAGTCATCTTGTTTAGCAATCTCGAGAATTATCTTAAATATGGGCCTAGGGCGTTTCACGTTTTCCACAATAGTAGGTTTCGGAATAAACTCGGGAGAAGAAGAATAAGCCATTGAAAAATACCTTTAGCTACCTGAAAATATTCTGAATGCCTAAACGAATTACTTTGCACCTTTGCCTTGAATGCCTTTTCTCTATGTTCATGCTCTCTGCTAATTTTAATGCTCGGTGAATAAAAAATGAGGAAAATCCGATGATTTATAATGACATTTCTCTTACCAACCGCATTAATTGTTCACTGATTAAGTGAAAACTTAATACATTTATCGGTAAAGAAGAAATCTATTTTCTCACCATCGACCGAGGGTAATCTGCATGATTTTCAACTTACTGCAATACCCCCAAAGGGTTACTTCTCACTTGGATGAAGAATCTCCTACCGATGGAGGGTTACTCTGTTCTACCAGTATAGAGATAGTTTCATCAACATTTTGATCTCTCTTCCTAATCCATTGTTTTGAAAATTCTTGCTTTACCTCATCTACCTTTTCTTTTCCTTTCAAACTAGATCCTTTATTGTTTGTCGATGAAGTCTTGCTTCTACAAAATTTAGCAATATGACCAATTTTGTTGCAAGCATAACAAGTCACATTATTCCTCTAAATAGCATTTCCATATCCTATGGCAGTTTGTGTTCTGCATTGATTAGATAAGTGTCCATATTTTCCACAAGCATAATATTTCACATTCATTCTGCAATTTTCTGAATTATGACCAACTTTGTTGAATTTGGAACATCGACCGGTGGGTGCATTAATATTCTGATTGTTTCTAAATCTACATTGATTTTCTCTATGATCATATTTGTTGCAATTGAAACATTTTCCATTAAACTTATAAGCATTAGGTTGTCTTACCAGTTTGTTCTGATCTAGATTGTTTGTTGTGCCCAAACATTCTCCAACTTCAAATCCAAGTCCATTAGTATCTCCATTAGGTTTCTGACTTTTCAGCATGTCATCAAGCTCCTCTAAACTTTTCTTGAATTTCTCTTTGTGTTGATTTGCAGTAGCCAACTCATTTTCTAGAATTCCCTTTTGTCTTATAAGCTCAGTTTTATCATGTTGCATGTGAATTAGATTTGTCTTCAACATATCATTTTCATGACTAGGTCTTAGATTTTTATTTCTAGCATCATTGAGTCTCCTAGTCAAGTCTTCTTCATTCTTCTTCCCAACTTCAATGTCTTTACAAAACCTCATAGTCATATCTTGCATTTCATTCTTCATAGTATTGTTTTATTGTCTCAACTTGTTTGCAAGTTCTCTAAGAGTTTCTTTTTCATCATCCTCATTCTACATCTACATATGAAGTTCTTTTCTCTTATTCTTTGCAATAACTAGGTTATTTTGAAGTGCCAAAATGAATTCTTGAGTTGTTTTAAGTTCATCCTCCAATCTGATGTTCTTCACTTTTTCTACATCATAGTCTACAAGAGCTCCTTCTAATTGTTTCCTTAAGTTCTCCGCCTGTACTAGTGTCAGAATCTTCCTCAAGCTGTTAGGCTTTTGAAAATAGAGGACCAGGCTCTGATACTAATTGTTAGAATCAATGACAGTCCCAAAGACACTGAAAGGGTGTGTGAATCAGTGTCTAACTGGTTAGCAGAATATTTAAACTTATTTAGAACTTTGTATCCCAAAACAGTGTACTGGTAAATAAGAATTAATGTAGCAAATAAGAATAATAGAGATGACATAGAAAACACACCATAACACAGGATATTTAACGAGGAAACCTGGTGTGGAAAAAACCTTGATGGGATTGTGACCCACAATATTCACTCACTGGCCAATGAATAAATATTACTTACAATGAGGGGCCTGTACATGCAGGAAGGCTACCAACCTAGAGCTCACTACTCAATCACCAAACAGAAGTCTCATTGACTTACAAAATGGATTATCAAAATTCAATATAATGTGCTACTTCAAATCAACATCAACTATGCCAAGTTCAATACCAGTTTAAGCTTAGTCTATTACAAAAACCTTCACTATCAACTATACCATCTTATACAAAATATCGTCTATGCTCTCTCTTTCATCACTGTATATCCTCTCTCCAAATGGCCTATAAGATCTCATACATATATATGAGTCTTTGATAATATTCCATGTCAGCTTATACAAAATATAATTACAATATAAAACAATAAACAAAAGTCTATTCCATGTCGGCTTGAGTGTTGGTATGCATTATTGCTGCTACTGGTGAAGTGCCTGCCAGTGAATGTAGAAGTCTATTGCCAATGCTAGTAACTACTAGTGGGTTGATAGATGATTTCTAGTTGGTTGCCAGGTCATTGCCATCAATGACAACATCAACTATTCTCATAAGAGTGTAGAATGCCAACATCATGAGCTAGAATTTGATGAGGGCAATATTGCAGACTTGGAGAAATAGTTTCCCGGAAGTAACCAGATCAAATTGAAAACATTTTGGAAAGTAGGATTGGGTATAGTACCCAGAGCAGTCAGTATAAAGAATATCTTGTGAAGTGAAAGGACAAACCAGTTGAAGATTCATCTTGGATTTCTTGGGTAGAAGAAGACTGCCTTGGTTTTCCTCTGACCCCAGGAAATTCAGAGACTCACTTTTTTCAACAACCCCAGATGTCTGATGCAGGAGCATCCCCGGTTCATGGCAATCTTGCATCAATCAAAAATATTTTGTTTTTTGTTTTGCTTTATATTTGTAGTTTCAACATTTCTTCCTATGTGTACTGGATTTGGTTCATTAGAACTTGTGGAGTTGGATTTTACTTGAAAACCTAATCATCTTCTTTATTTCCAAATCTTGGAGCATTTGGATAATTTTTCGGCAAGATATCGCTACCGATTTCCATGACAATTTCCTATTACCATTTGACAGTTCCCTATTACCGGTTGCCTGGACCTATTTGTTGACAGTGGGAAAACATCTCCCGTGAGGATTCATGACATGGTTTAACAACCTCTTGTGGATTCAATAAGTCTATTGGTTGTATCAGGCATTGACAGGTTGATCTTTTGGTGCATCGACAACCCTAGCTTGTAACAAGTGGTAATAGAGTTTGGTTATAGGTTTGAATCATGCAAGATGCAATGAGTGACACTAGGAGGGGGATTGTTGACAGTGGGCTAGTGTCCCTCGTAGGGATTTGTGACATGTTTTAACAACCTCCTATGGATTCTATAAGTCTAGTGGTTGTATCGGACATTGACAAGTTGATCTTTTGGTGCAACGAAAACCCTAGCTTGTAGCAATATTCAAGAACTAGTAATATACTAGATCCCTTCCATAGCTTGTAGAGCCCTGATCGTTGATTCTGATGTTCATTGGTGTGCAGTTGACCTTTTCCCATGATTTACACTATTAGGAATCAGAAGGACAACTGAGAGGGGGGGTGAATCAGTTGTCAATGAATTTCAACCCAATTATTAATTAATCCAACTTAATACTTAATACCAGTAAACCAAACTTAATATCGGTTAACATATTAGCAGTTTATATCAATACCGGTGAAACTTAATGCATGAAATAGAAAGAGAAACAACATCCACAACACATAACACAAAGATTTTAACATGGAAACCCTATAAGGGGAAAAACCACGGTGGGAAACTTTACCCACAATCAGATGATACTACTATAGATAGTATCTGTATATAAATGGGGTCTACACATGCAGAAAGGCCAACCGTGTAGAGCACACTGCTCAAATGGGAGTCGCAATGACTATAGTAGGATGGTTAAATCCTAGAATAATGTACTGTTTCAAAGTGCATCTGCAATGCTCGATTCAGTACCGGTTTAGGCTTTGATAAACACCTTTAAACCTTCCTTGAACCTTCAAATGATGTCTTCTTGATTTGCTCTATGATTTGTTCATGTGATCTTCAATAATACCACACTACCACACTTCCACACTTCATCTCACAAATAAGATCATACATTTATACAAAACCTAAGACCAAATGTGTAGGTCAACTCACTAAGAATATTACAATTAAATAAATTACAAATAAGTCATGATGTGATATAACATGTCGGCTCAATACATTTACAATGATATTCAACCAATAAATCATCTCCATAACGTGTTGTGCTGATCTGGAATAGATAACGTGTACCGGTCCATAACCTAGACCTATCTATCAGTAACAACAAATATGTCAACCTGAATAGACCAATAACAAAACACCAAAACCAAGTATCCAAACCATGTCTTAGACATAATCAAGTGATCTCCAGATGATAAAAAGTCATCATTAGTGTCGATGAACCATATAACCTACTAGTGAGCATATACCAGTGACTATGCATAAGTCACTAACCTTGCCTGTGAACACAATATGTCGGTTCAATAGTAAACCAATATAGCCATAGTCCCAAATCAACAATGTAGATCTCTAAAAGGATAATTGTTGACATCAATGAAAAAACCAATGCAACACATCCATAATACAAACAATCTCCCCCTTTGGCATTGATGGAAAAACTAGATGGAAAAACATCTAAGTGCCAAAATAGAATGCCAAAAACCGACAATCTGCAGAATAGATCAATACTAGAAATCAAAACCAAAATACAAAGAGTATATATCTCTCTCAATGAATAATGTTTTTCCATAAATATCTCTCCCCCTTTGACATCAAATGCCAAAGTAGTTAAGAAAAAATACCAGAACATACAACCAGCTACTCCCCCTGAGAAGTAGCTTTCCTCCATCAACGCCAGAAAAGGATTTCTCTGATATTTTGTACTGGTTTGATGCCAATCTTCAATCATCTAAGTCTCTATCGATGAGGGTATTACTCCAAGCTTCTCTCTGAGATCTTCAAAGGTTTCCTTAGGCAAAGGCTTTGTAAAGATATCTGCAATCTACTCTTTAGTATTCACATAAACCAATCTTACTTCTTTTGCTTCAACATTCTCTTTCAAAAAATTATACTTGATAGAAATATGCTTAGTCTTAGAGTGAAATACCGGATTCTTTGATATATCAATTGCTATTGAATTATCACAATAAATGATTATCAGTTCTTTTCATTTTACCTTAATGTCCTTCAACATTTTATTAATCCATAATACCTGAGTACAATTAGTTGCTATTGCAACATATTCTGATTCTGTTGTTGATAATGATGTACAACTCTGCTTCTTGCTTATCCATGAAATCAATCTACTATCAAGAAAGATTGCACTGCAAGTGGTACTCTTTTTGTCATCTACATCTCATGCCCAATTTGCATTGGTGTATGCACATAACTCAAAATTTTCATCTTTAGGATACCATAAACCAAGATTTGTTGTTCCTTGTAGATAACGGAAAATCCTTTTTACTGTTGATTCATGATTTTCTTTAAGATTATTCTGAAATCTTGAAACAATACATATTTCATTCATTATATCAGGTCTGGTTTGTGTCAAATATAGTACACCTCCAATCATAGATTTGTATCTTGTCGGATTAACAGGAGTTGAATCATCCTTCCATTGGCATTTTTTATGATTATGCTGTGATTGTCATTGATGGACACACACTTGCTATGAGATCAATTTTTGTAAGTATGAGTTATGCTCAAACCGGTACTTGTTCCAAACTGGTATCATGTATTAGTCTTTAGACTATCGATGTTTTGTAGAAAGTGTTTACCGATCTCAAGCAACACAAAGACCCAAGTGGCATAAAGACCTCAAGCAGTTCAAGGATCTCAAGTGGAGCAGAGCAAAGGAACTAAAAGCGACAGTTATCATTTTTCCTAGTCTTCATTTTTGTCAAACCGGCAACTAGTATTTTGCATAAACCGGCATTTTGTATGAACCGGTAATACTCTGTGTTGAGTTACCATCCACCATTTGTTTGGCGGTGCTGACACTTTAGTGGTGCTTTTGTGTCATGTTACCAAATATGTCTAGATACACTGAACCTAGGAACTTGCAATGTAATCCTATTGGACCGACATGAAATCAGATTCCTTGATAAGGGCATCATGTCTAGGGTTTTAGGTGTTACTAAGGTTTTTGATATTGCATGAGTTTTTGTATGAGCGATCATAGGAGAGCAGAGAGAGTCTGTGTGAAGTAACAAAGTGTGAAGTGTCTGAAGACTGAAGTAATGCTGAAATGCATTAGCAATGAGATTTCATGGATCTAACCAAGCATATTGTACTAGTATCTAGATCACTCACTTGTTGATTACTTACATCTTCGACAAGTCAAAAGACCCTTAACTGGGTAGGCCTATCAAAGCCTTTGTAAATCCTCTAACAAGGTGGTTCACAACCATGGATCTTAAATCCTCTCACAAGGTAGTCTTTAATCGGACTTATCTCCTAACAGAGACTGAGATTCCTAACAGGATCTGTTCTGGTAAAGAACATTGTATGACCTTAATCGGTCTGACCTTAACCGGTCTTGTTACTATTCTGCAAATAGTTACTTGTGAGTTTCATCTCACCATGGTTTTTCCCATTTGGGTTTCCATGTCAAAATCTCTTTTGTTATGGTGATTGTGCTTCTGTGGGTGAATGCCTTATTTGTTGTTTGGTTTGCATATGTGTTAACTGGTTTGTTTGTAAGACTGCTTTACTGGTTTACTACTAGACTATTTAAGTGTTTGAGTTCAGTATTTTTTGGTATACTAATTCACCCCCCCCCCTCTTAGTATTCATCAATTGGTATCAGAGCCAACCTTTGTATAAGTCTAACCACTTGGAAGGAGATATGGGGGAATACACTATGAGGGAACGGAAGGATGATTCAACTCCTGTTAATCAACATAGCAAGTGTCATACAACAAGATTCTGTAGAACAAGAAAGAATATATCAGATGATATACCGGTCACTCCAAAAGGAAAGATTAATGTTGAAACTGTTCAATCGGACATGAAGAAAACATGGAGGAAGAAACCTGATGAAGTGTTACAAGAGGAACTGGTTTCTGCACCTAGTGTGGAAGTCACTGAACCAGCAAACTAAGCATCAAAAAAGCTTAGGGGGAGAAAATGGTGAAATATTTTGAACCCCCGGTTTACACTGGTAAAAGACCTTAACCGGTATGTGATACTTGTCATTTGGTAGAAGACCAGAAATGGTAAAAGGAAAATTAGGGTTTACACCCTAATAGTGGAGCATTTATTATAGTAGGTGAAGAATTTATTTAAAAGGAATTTTCAAGTCATTTTTCACTTATCAGTTTTTGAGTGAAGAAGTTTTCAAGTGCAGAGTGATGAAAGGCGACTTGTGTTGCAATTCAAGGTGATTTCAATTTCTTGAAGAAGATTCAGAAGCTAATATCAATCGGTCAAGTGTAGAGCACAAAGTGATAGTTCAACAACCAAAGGAGTGTGTGGTGAAGTGGAATCTGCAAGCCCTAAACTTTGATTTACAAAGGTATTTTTTGAATTTCTCTATTTATCATGGCTTCTACATCACACTCTAGCTCTAGTGCACCCATTGATTCAGTAGATTTTATCCAACGGAAGGCAAAATATAATGCCCTATCCCAAATACCCACTGGTGTTATAGTAGAGGAAGGCATTTCAAATTATATTGACTGTAAAATTGAAGACCTAGGGTCTCTAATGATCCATTCTCAGTTAAGCTCATTCTGCGGGAAGGACAAGAAGATCAAACTAGAATTCAACATATTGGAAAAGAAGAATCTTCATAATGTAGTCTATTTCCTTGAAGAAATTATAGATGATCACATCCGCATAATTCTAAGCAGAGTGCACAGTGACAAAATATATTTAGAGCAGACGCATGACATCACATCGGAAGTGATTCATGCCGTCACCAGTTTCTGTAACATTGGGGAAGTACCAACCCTAAGGAAGATTAGCAAGACTGAAATGACCAAGCTCACCAGTTCTGTGAGCGACTCACGAGGAATAACTGTCAATTCCATCAAGGATGATCTGTTCAAATATGCGTGTATGGTGATAGGATACCGGACGTTCCATGCTAGCAGAATCAATTCTATCTCTGTTGTAGTGGTAAATGTAGCCTATAGGATGATCAAGGAAGATGCATCATTTGATTTGTGCACCTGTATGCAAAGACAACTTCTGGCGAACCTAAATTTGATTAAATAGGACAATGCCTTGAGATTTAAATTCGGACAACTATTGGTCGGATTGTTCTTCTACTTCCAAGGCTACTTTCCAGGAGTAGGTGATATTTAGTGGTCTGCTGACCAACCGGTTACAAAGAAAATAAAGGAAAGTCTACAAGCAGTTGGAGTCGGTTACCCTAAAGTCTTGAACAGATACTTTGATGAGTTCAAAAGTAAGATGAGCCTAAGGATGAGGATATCCAGTGATATGGTCAAGAAATAAGAAGAGGACATTTTATTTATCATCAAAGTGGATGAATGCATAATGGAGGCCATTAAGCCTAGATAGGAAGAGGTGGAGCATATGGGTTATGAGGTAATGTATGATATGCTAGAAGGGTATGCCTCTACCCTTATTGCCTCACCTCTTGATCCTAAGGAGAAGAGAACCGACACCTATCTGGAAAGGGTTACACCAGTTAAAGAACCCTTAGTGAAGAAAGGAAAAGAACCTCTAGTAAAGAAGGCAAAGGAAGTGCCATATGTATTAGCACTGGTTACTACAATAAGTCCTAAAGTGACCAAGCGATCACTGGAAAAGAAGAAACTAGAAGCTACTCCTACCAAGGTATTTGAGAGGAAGTGAAAGAAAAAAGACAACACATCGGACTTAGAGGACACTATGTTTGAAGAACAGCCTAAGAAGACTAGGAAAATGAGGAAGAAGACAAAGACAACCAGCAATGAACCGACACCATCTGCACCAATAAATATTGATATTTCCTCTTATAAACCTTTGTCACATTGTCAAAGGACAATCAAGAATGTTAGAAGAAAATTGCTTGGTGATTTGAAAGAATACTTTGATGATTTCAATGACAATGAGAAAGAGGAAGTAGAACAAGAAGTTATTCTTTATTTATGTGGTAATGACCAGTCACCATTAGAAATTAGATCTAAGGCACCTGATTCTTTGTATAATTCTTTAGATAACAAATGGTGCATTGCCATAGAGAAGGAACAGGAAATAAGAGAGGAAGTATTTGCACACTATTTTCCTGATGTTTCTAATTCTGAACTGTACGAAGTTATGGAAAATTACAAAGGCCTCTTCTTCATGAGAAGAAGGAGACTCTTGTTGCTAGAAGGAAAAGTTCCTAAAGTGGTGAAAGATACCCACTCTCATACTCAATCCTCTTTGAGGATGAATCAAGTGGCTGAAGCCAACAGGAAAGCAGAGCAAGAACTAGAAATCAACAAACTGGATGAGGTATATGAGAGTGAAGGAGAACCGATCACTGATCAAATGGACCCCATTGATGTTGATGCCTTGAATGGTGAAACTGTTACTCTAGATACACCAACATAAGTGGTTGGACAAGAGAAATAAGACAAAGAAAAGGCTGAAAAGGAGCAAGCGGAGAAGAAGAAGAAGCAACAGGAAGAAGAAAAGAGGAAATAGGAGGAAGAGGAGAAGAAGAGAAAAGAAGGGGAAAAGAAAAGAAAAGAAGAGGAGAATAGGAAACAAGAGGAAGAGAAGAAGAAGGAAGAGGAATAGAAAGAAGAAGAGAAATGGCCAGATGAAGAAAAGAGAAAGGAAGAAGAAAAGAGGAAGCAGGAAGAGGAGAAGAGAAAAGAAGAGGAGAAGAAGAAGTAGGAAGAGGAGAAGCAAAAGGAAGAGGAGAAGAAGAAGAAGGATGAAGAAGAAGAAAAGCAGAAAGAAGAAGAGAGGAAGAAGGAAGAAGAGAAAAGAAAGGCAGAGGAAGAGGAGAAAAAGAAGGCCGAAGAGGACAAGCTGAGAACCAAAGAGAAGGAGGAAGCAACACAGTGCACACAGGTGGAGACCCCAAAGGCATCTGGTTGTCAAGCCAAACTGGCTGACATTACCAGTCCCATTGACCTCCAATTTGCAAATGAAATGAAGTTACTGCAAAGTATTAAGCTTGCTCAAGAGCGATTGGATGCACTAAGGAGGAAAAAGGAGGAAGATATGATTCAAACTGTGGTGGAAACTCTTATCAGTTTGATTCTCGATACCAACCTCCCCAGTACCGATTTCTCTTTGGCACAACTCAAACTCTTATGCATAGTTGTAGAGGACTAGGTGCAATGCCTGGAAGAGGTTGCTGAAGCCAATGCTCAAAAGAAGCATCAAAAGGCTCTGAACACTGCCTTGGTGAAAAAGTTGAATGAGCTTCAGACAGAGCTTTAGAAAGCATAGAAAGACATCAGGGATGCTCTGGATGAGGGGAATTTTCTGCTAAGTAAGATAAGACAACCCCATCTATTATGTGATGATGTGCTCACTCAGAAAGGCAAACTGTAATCTGACTTGCAGTCATTCATAAGTGCCTTCAAGCCACCATATGATTCCTTCACCACTTATGGCCAAACCATTCACCGGTTTCAACTTCAAAATTCTAGAATAGAGTTAGAGATCAGCACTCAGACCAAAGATTTGTAGGAACTTCAACTAGTTCTACTACCAAGACTGCAAATACTTCAAAAATGCTATCTCAATCTAGATGCCTTAATGGTCACTCAAGAGATGAATACCATGGATGACATGGAGGAATAGGTATCCTAGATGCAAATGGAGAGTGAGGTTGCTACCACATTTGTTGAGTCATAGTCCTTATCCATGAAGCAATTTATGCAGGACTTTAAATCTATTTTTGACAAGTTTCACTCTTTATTGTCATAAACTCTTATTATTTTTGCTAATGAAATAGGAGTTGTTTTGTTGCACTTTGTCATTGTTGGCAAAGGGGGAGAAGTATTCCTGTGTATTTCAAATTTTGATGCATGATATGTATAATTTCATGTTTATCTCTATAAGGGAGTAGTATACATTGTATTTTCTGCAAAGGGATAGTGTATATGCTTAGGGGGAATAATTTTGATTATGGCATTCTTTTTTGTAAAACACTTAGATGTCAAAAATTTTCCTAAGTGTTGCCATCAATGCCAAAGGGGGAGATTGTTGGAATTTTTGATGATTATGTTGTGATTGTCATTGATGGACAGACACTTTCTATGAGATCACTTTTTGTAAGTATGAGTGATGCTCAAACTGGTACTTGTTCCAAACCGGTATCATGTATTAGTCTTTAGACTATCAGTGTTTTGCAGAAAGTGTTTACCGATCTCAAGCAGCACAAAGACCCAAGTGGCATGAAGACCTCAAGTGGTTTGAGGATCTCAAGTGGAGCAAAGACAAGGAACTAAAAGTGATAGTTATCATTTTTCCCAGTCTTCATTTTTGTCAAACCGGCAATCGGTATTTTGCGTAAACTAGCATTTTGTATGAACCGGTAATACTTTGTGATGAGTTACCATCCACCGTTTGTTTGGTGGTGCTGAAACTTTGGCGATGCTTTTGTGTCATGTTACCAAATATGTCTAGATACACTGAACCTAGGAACTTGCAATGTAATCCTATTGGACCGACATGAAATTAGATTCCTTGATAAGGGCATCATGTCTAGGGTTTTAGGTGTTGCTAAGGTTTTTGATATTGCACGAGTTTTTGTATGAGCGATCATAGGAGAGCAGAGAGAATTTGTGTGAAGTAACAAAGTGTGAAGTGTCTAAAGACTGAAGTAATGCTAAAATGCATTAGTAATAAGCTTTCATAGATCTAACCAAGCATACTGTGCTAGTATCTAGATCACTCACTTGTTGATTACTTATATCTTCAACAAGTTAGAAGACCCTTAACTAGGTAGGCCTGTCAAAGCCTTTGTAAATACTCTAACAAGGTGGTTCACAACCATGGATCTTAAATCCTCTCACAAGGTAGTCTTTAATCGGACTTATCTCCTAATAGAGACTAAGATTCCTAACAGGATTTGTTCTGGTAAAGAACATTGTATGACCTTAACCGGTCCGGTTACTATTCTGCAGATAGTTACTTGTGAGTTTCATCTCACCGTGGTTTTTCCCATTTGGGTTTCCATGTCAAAATCTCTTGTGTTATGGTGATTGTGCTTCTGTGGGTGAATGCCTTATTTGTTGTTTGGTTTGCATATGTGTTGACCGGTTTGTTTGTAAGACTACTTTACTAGTTTACTGCTAGACTGTTTAAGTGTATGAGTTCAGTATTTTTTGGTATACTAATTCACCCCCCCCTCTTAGTATTCATCACCTTCAATGTCAATTTATCAGCTGTAGTCATAGGAGTACTTACCGGTTTAGATTTTTCCATATCAAACTTCTTCTGTAGTTCCTTCAAGTATTTTTTTTAACATATGAATATACCTTTATCAGTTTGTGAAATCTGCAATCCTAAAATGAATTTTATCTCCCCAATCATAGATATTTCAAATTCTTCCCGCATCTTGTTAGCAAAGTCCTTACACAATCTATCTTCTCCTCCAAAAATGATATCATCAACAAAAACTTCAATAACCAAGATGTCATCATTAGTCACTTTGTAATATAAGTTATTGTCAGCATTACCTTTAGTATAACCAAGTTTCAAAAGATATTTGTCCAATCTAGCATACCAAGCTCTAGGAGCTTACTTCAATCCATATGAAGCTTTTCTTAATCTGCAAACCATATCTTTATCATTTGTCAATGAAACTCCATCAGGTTGTTCAATGCAAACTTCCTCTTCAAGATCACCATTCAGAAATGTACATTTTACATCCATCTGATATACTTTATAATTCTTATGAGCTACAAATGCAAGAAATACTCTGACTACCTCAATTCTAGCTACTGGTGCAAAGGTTTCATTATAATCAATTCCTTCTTTTTGTGAATATCCTTTACAAACTAATCTTGCTTTGTTCCTAATTACCTTACCATCTTCGTTAAGCTTATTTCTAAATACCCATTTAGTTCCAATTACATTTTTGACTTTAGGCCAAGGAACTAATATCCATGTGTTCTTTCAATTTGTTCTAATTCATCTTCCATTTCTTTTATCCAATGTTCATCTTGACTTGCTTCAATAACAGATGCTATTTCAATTTGATAAATTAAGCATACCTCTTCATTTGCTAGTCTTCCTCTTGTCATAACACCTTGATACTTATTCCTAATTATCTAATTTTCTGAGTGATTCAATCTTACATACCTAGGTTTATTCACATGTTGTTGTCCTTCAGTCACTATGGAATTCTCTGATGATGTTGGTGTGACTGGATCCACATTTTGTACCGGTGCAATCTATATTGGTTCATTTATGATCGTTTCAACTGCCAGTTCAACATCTATAGACCTTGAATTTCTTCTAAAGTGTTGATCTATCTTCACATTGCACTTTCAATGATTTTCTGCAATCTTTTATTAAAACATCTATATGCCTTGCTCTTAGAAGAATAACCAAGAAATATTCCTTCATCACTTCTAGGATCAAATTTACCAACATACTCATCTCTCCTAATATAGCATTTTCTTCCAGATATTCTGAAGGCTTTAAGAGTGGGAGTATTACCAAACCACAGTTCATAAGGGGTCTTATCGGTATCACCTTTGATGTGAATTCTGTTGAAAGTGTAAACTATTGTATTCATTGCTTCTCTCCAGTACACATAAGGTAGATTTACTTCGAATATTATGCTTCTAGCTGCCTCTAGAATAGTTCTATTCTTCCTTTCCATAATTTCATTTTGTTGAGGGGTCTGGGGTGCTGATAGTTGTCTTTTGATTCTATTCACTTCATAGAATGTATTAAATGCCTTAGATATAAATTCTCCTCCTTGATCAGATCTTAAACATTTAATTTTCTTGTCAGTTTCATTCTCTACCATTGCCTTGTATAACTTGAATTTTCCAAAAGCCTTTGATTTCTCCTTGAGAAAGTAACCCAACACATTCTAGAATAATCTTCAATGATTAGCATAAAATATCTATCTCCCTGTAGACTTATTGTTCTTGCCAGACCACACAAGTCAGTATGAATTAAATCAAGAACATTATTGGATTTCTCAGAAATACTCTTAAAAGTTGTTCTAACTTGCTTTCCCATTTGACATTCCTTACATACCAGATTATGAGGTTTCACAATCTTAGGTAAATCTACTTCATCCTTTGGATTTTTTAGAGGAATCTTTTGGCGGAGGCCGACCTTGGTTTTGCATGTTAGGTCTTGTTCTTCGAGTTTTTATCCCTTTTTAGGTTGACCGGATCCCATTGGATCATATAAATCATTGTAATTGAGTATTAGAATATAATCAAGAAGTAAGACTAAACATAGAAGATAGATCTTGAGATTCAAGAACTCGATTGTGACCTATTCTATACTTTGACCATGTTCTAGCAGGCCTATGAGCCAGTTTTTTGTAACCCAGTAGTTACCGGTTGGTTGTAATTAGTTTTAATACAATAAGACAATTTTTTCTACATTTCCTCCATCATATCTTTGTGTTTCCATTGTGTTTACTCTTGCTGACCAGTCCGAATTGATATCTTTGAGGTCCCTCCTAACCGGTGCCTACTTTAATGCCACAACCAACTTTCATCAAACTGAGCAATCAAGCAACTTTTCTCACTGAAATTCAAATGAAAGATATGTGTTGGAACACAATGGACCACTAAGAAGAGGGTGAATCAGAGGTAATCAATTAAAACTTTGACTTCTAATAGATCTAATCTTCAATAGATTTAATCACAAGACTATGAGAAGGGGTATTGAACACATGAGCACACACACATAAGAGACATCACATAACACAAGTGAATACGAGGAAAACCCATGGTGGGGATAAA
The DNA here is from genome assembly GCF_030272615.1 of Cryptomeria japonica. NCBI lineage: Eukaryota > Viridiplantae > Streptophyta > Pinopsida > Cupressales > Cupressaceae > Cryptomeria > Cryptomeria japonica. Next base: position 135,284,306 of record NC_081411.1, read on the forward strand.
CCTTGGTGAGAAATTCTACTGGAGTTTACTGCTCCAATCCAACCTCACAAGTAAAACATTAGTTACAAATTTTATGGGCACCAACTTGAAGGAGCAGAAACCCCTAATATTTAGGGCACCAACCTAAGGAGCACCAACCCTTATCTTTAGGGCACCAACCCAAAGAGAACCAACCCCTATATTTTATGGGCTACAACCCAAAGGAGCACCAACCCCTAGCTCTAAGCATCCACTTAGAGATTATAATGAAGATATATTCAAATACATATAAAGTACCTTGTTACAGATGATATTCTGTAACACCTAACTGATTTCCTCTTATCTTTCTTATTTTGCTCTCTTCTCTTTGTTCTTCTTTTGTTTCCTTCTATTGCACTTTCTGCACTTTGATCATTATTGTGCTCTATCTGTTTTCTATTTGTTCTACTTTCTATGTTGTCACCCTACAACCACAACATATCAGTCTCTATTCTCTGGTGTTGTTATCTGCACTCTACTCTTAGTTTAACACTACTCTATATTTTTTCTCTCTATGTGTTTCTACAACTTTTGTTCATGGTAGTTACCTCCTTCCTTGTTCACTAGCTCCACACACACAAGCATGCACTTCCTTTTCTAGACTCGGATCACTTATCTGCTATATTCTCTATATCACATTCTGCTACAACATACCCCTCTCTAGCTCCACACACACTACTTTGTTCATGGTAGTTACCTACTCTATATCACATTCTACTACAATATACCCCTCTCTAGCTCCACACACACTACTTTATTTAACACTACTCTATATTTTTTCTCTCTGTGTGCTTTTGCAACTTCTGTTCATGGTAGTTACCTCCTTCCTTTTCTAGACTCGGATCACTTATCTACTATATTCTCTATATCACATTCTACTACAACATTCCCCTTTCTATATCATTCTAATTCATTGTCATGCCACATGATCTATACAATTTCCTATGCAACATACATATCATTCATTTAGTTGGTCCAGTTGGCAATCTGAGTTCCCAGGCACACAAGTAACTAGCCTGTAATCCTTTCTGACTTTTAATATGTATAGTTGATTTGCTAGATTCAACTGGGAAGCTTTGATCTCAATATTCATTGTGGCAGTTCCATGCACCAGCTCATCAACCATCTCAGCCATGTACACATTCATACATTATCTTGAGAGCACACATACACTCCCACCAAGAGCTCAACTTTAAATGTACATTTCATAGATCAAGCAGATTTGATCTTCCAGATATTCTCTAGAGATTTTCTCCCTATCATCGTTAAATGCAATAACTTCCTTCTTTAAATCAAGCACCGAGTTTAGATTACTATATTTAGTAATCTTTACTTTCTTCTATCTACTCTGCTACAACTCAATCACCATTGTCAAATCTCATCAGAATGCTTCTTCATTCGGTTAGCTCTGTATCTGCAAGATCAACAACCTCACCTATAGCTATCTGATCTCATAACTTGTTTGTAAGATCTAACTGATCATCTTGACCCATGTACCTCTTGTTGGGACTCATGAAAATTTGGTGAATTTGAGGGGACCATTTCAAGAATTTTGCATCTGCACTTCCTCCTAGCGTATTTCTGGTAGTTTTTGATTTTTTTCCTTATCGGAAAAACCTACCCTGATCGGTAGGACTCACCCCGATGAGGTCACTAGTTGTGTGTGGAGTTATCGGGTATCAGGGGGAGCGGTTTCATGTTATCTTGACCACCCGATGACAAGGTGCAAGTGGAGAAGGTAGATATTGGTGATATAGGCCATCGGAATAGTGCAATGTAATGCTACACGATGACCTGATGGAACATCATAAGGTGGAGGAAGATGGCATTGGCCATTAGGCTAACATGTTTGGAGGAGTCCCGATGATCCGATGGAAAGGCCCAGGCATGGTCCATTTATCCCACATTGGCCGTGGGGAGGAGCATTTCAGTATTATATGCAAGGTCACATATATCCTTAGTGTCAAAGCTTGCGGGCTTTTGGCAAGTAGCAGCTCAGCGTTGGTGGGCCCCCCATGTGCACAAGCATCTCAGAGTGGCCAAATTTTGCAGTAAAAGGGAAAATTAATGGGCGAGTAGGTTGCAATTGATTGGATGACCATCTCTATACCACTATACAAATGTGCTTGATTGTTAATCACCGCAACTTGGCAACAAACTTGTAACTGTGAACTATGGCCAATAGTTAATACAAGCAATTAAGGAAGACAGTTATGAAGAGGTTCATTTCGGTGGTTAGTGGAGGCCATGCTAAGGTGTTAGGATAGGGACCCCAGAGCCAATCAAGGGGTGCCACATGGCAGACAGGTGGCATGTCATCAAAATTATTGAATGGATTGTGGCTTTGATGGATCACTATAAGGACTCACCAAAGGCATCAGTTTCATCGACATAAAAGGTGTTGATGAAACTAAGGTTTTGAAGAGACATGAAAATGGCTCTCCGAGGGAGGAAGTTTCACCAAAAGACTGATGTCGAACAAACCAAAGGAAGTGGTGCGTCTAGTGGCACTGAGGTGGTGAATGAGGCCGTGCTTAGGTGGATCAGGTGGCAAACCAAAGGTTGACGCATGGTAGACCTGATAGACAGGTGGTTCCCAGGTAGATCTTAGAAAGAATCAGGGTGTACCAAGTGGTGACATGTGGTAGAAAGGAGCAGATCAGGCAAGGTTAACGGTCGGGCAGACCAAGCAAGATCGAACAGTGATGCAAAAGATCCAATTGCAATCGCTATACCGTGATAGAAAGATGCTTGATAGTTATCCCCCGTGACTTTGCAACTGGCGAGGTGGCAGTCTAGGTGGGCTTGGGGTAAATCAGAACATGCCATGTGGCAGAGAGTAGAAGAATAACCAAGGCAGGCCCAAGTCCAATGGAAGGCCCATGTGGCAGTTAGGTGGATCTGTGGGCGAACCAAACATTGAAACATGGTGTAGATGGACAAGGTGATAGAGGGAGCCACTCAGAAGAGATAAAGGATGAATAGGTTAAGGAAGATCTGATGGTTGGATGGATGATCCGAAGGTGGTCGCCATGTCGCGATGGAAAGATGCTCGATGGCTAAGAGGCACGACTTGGTGACTAAGCAGTGGGACCCATAGAAAGAGCAGTTCGTAGGAAATAAAGAACAAGCAAAACTAAGGGAGATTGACGGTGGTCACTGATTCGCAGTCCAAAGATGCACAATGAATATCCATCATGGATTAGTGATAAGGAAGAGAAAAAGAAGAATAACCAGGGTGGGCCTAGGTCAAAGGGTAAGTCCAGCCTTGTACGAGTGGAAGGACAAGTGGTGCATAGAGGGACTCATGAGTGAACTAGAAGGTGACATGTGGTAGAGATCTATGCAGGAAAGTCAAAATTTAAAATATAATTTCACATTGTGGTGAAAAGGCAGAAACTTAAATGACTGACTTGCAGAGGGACCGATGGCTGAGGGATTATTTTTTGTCCGATATATAAGTATTATATATCATTGGAAAGATCTTGATCCAAGAAATCCATTTTTGCAGTCAAGTGTAACCCATCAAAAATATTTCTGGGCAGTTACCTCAGGATCTTAGAATTTAATTTTCAGTCAAAAAGATTAGATTTTCTGCAGGCCAAGTGTGTGAGTGGTTAATGCTAAAATATTGCGTAGTTGCCATTGTTAGAGATGAAATCTAATTTTGTCCCCTCATCCTCCTCCTTATTTGAGGTCTTCTCATTTTGTAAGGGTTCTAGATTTTTTGTGAGCAAGGCTCCTGAATCTTGGTTTCCAATTTTGAGTTTTTTCCAAATTTGTAATACAATGTCCCTTTTTCAAGCAATGGAAGATATCTTCTTTTTGTAGTTTTTTCTTGTCGGAGGTCATATATATGTAAGGCATATATACAGTTTATTGGATTGTCTCTAGGCCTTCTCTTATTTTCAATAAATCTAGTCTTCAAGGGAGTTTGGGTTTGTCCTCTCAAAGTGGGAGTGTAATGGGTGTTCTTAGGTACTCTTCAAGGAAGAGTTTAAATTCTACGAACAATCATTTTGGATTCAGGATAATGTTTGGATATGTATGATCCTCTGTTGGAGTTTAGAATGTATTAATGTCAAGCATTAATATAGGGATATCTTTCTCAATAAATTGGATTTGCAATCAAAGTTTTAATTTATAGTTTGATGTATGACTCCATGCCCTTGGATAAGGCACTGGTCTTACAGATTCTAGGGATTCTCAGAGATTTGAAAAATCAAATATCCATTTACTTTTATGTTTGTGGGTTTAGTATGTTCCACCTATCTCATGCTCCAATATAGTTGAGATGTCAATGTAGATCTAGCCCATCTGCAGTAACCTCCTTGTTGTTGAGCCTTTTGAGATTCATCTGCTTTTGTTGATGTCATATGTCTGTAACTAGTTGTATTTTATGCATCAAAGGGTGTCCCCTCATAGGTCTAGTAGAACCTGAAGTGTAGGAGGATCATTATGATCCTATGTTATGTTGTCTAAGCCCTAAAGCATTTCATTGATTGAGATTGGCTATTTCATAGATAGTTTGTAGGTAAACTTGGGTTTCTCTTTTTTGAGAACAACACCTCTCTACTACTGGATCACCATTAACGAAATCTCCAACTAATTGCCTTATTTAAATCAATTAGTAGCATCACTAGACCATCAACACCTTGTTCAGGAATCTTGCATATCTATCTAACCACTTGAAGCACACATGTGTGTCATCATAATCATCATCCAAGTCTCTCTATCAATCTTAATTATCAACTTGTGGACCTTTGATTTACTCTGTATAGGCCATATTGTTGGGTCTATTGGTATTATGGATGACTTCATCATGTGTTGCATTGGTTTTGTCATTGATGTCAACACTTGTCTTCTTAGAGATCTACATTGTTGATTTGGCACTATGGTCATATTGGTTTATTGTTGAACTGACATATTATGGTTAGTGACTTATGCACAGTCACTGATATATTCTTCACTGGCAAGTTATATTGTTCACCGACAATGATGATGACTTGTTATCATCTGGAGATCATTTGTTTATGTTGAAGACATTGATTGGAAGCTTGGATTTGGTGTTTTGCTTATTGGTCTAATCGGGTTGACATATTTTTCCTTTACTGGTAGATAGGTCTAGGTTATGGACTGGTACACGTTTCATATTCCAGATCAGCATGACACATTATGGAGATTGTTTATTGATTGGATAATATGGTAAATGTATTGAGTCGACATATTATATCACATCAAGACTTATTTGTAATTTATTTTAATTCAAATATCTTTAGTGAGCCGACCTATACATTTGGTCTTAGGTTTTGTATAAATGTAAGATCTTATTGAAAATCGGATATGTACATGGACATGAAAATGGTATGAGAAAATGTTGAAGAGTGAATATAGGAAGATCCTTGTGTGAATCATGCAGACATTATTTGAAGGTTAAAGGAAAGGTTATAAAAAGGTTCAGAGCTTAAACTAGTATTGAATCCAGTATTACGGAAGCTATTTTGTGTAGTACATTATCATTGGATTTAATCATCCAATTGTGCAGTCAGTGTGACTCCTATTTTGTGATTGAACAGTGAGCTCTAGGTGGTTGGCATTTCTGCATGTGTAGACCCCATTTGTATACACATACTATCTACAGTAGTAACATTTGATTGTGGGTAAGGTTTCCCACCATGGTTTTTCCCTTACCAGGTTTCCACGTCAAAATCTTTGTGTCATGTGTTGTTGATGTTGTTTCTCTTTCTGTTTTGTGCATTAGGTTAAACTAGTACTGCTATATCTATTAATCTATTTTATCAACACTTAAGTTTGGTTTACCGACATTAATTTTAAGTTGGAATAATTTACATTTGGATTACAATTTATATAAAATTGGTTCACAACTTATTCAGACCCCCCCTTTCAGTTGTCCTTATGGTTCCTAACAATTGGTATCAGGGCCAAGTCCTCTTTTTGCAAAAGCCTAATAGGTTGAGGAGATCCTATGGCAGCAAATATTTTCAGGAAGGATAGTCAGAAACTTGATGGAACTAACTATGGTATATGGAAGGTCAGAATGGAAAAACATTTGAAAAGAATGGCTATGTTGCTCCTGTTCTAAATCAACCTCATCCACCAACATTGGCTAAGGATTTGGAGAATGATTGCAAAGCAAGAGAAGAACTTTTGAGCACATTATTAGATTAGCAAATCATGGGATTATAAGACTGATCTACTAATAAAGCTATTTGGGATAAACTAGAAACAATGAATGAAAGAGATACCACTATCAAAATTACAAAATTGGAATGTTACTAGGTCAGGTATGAAAATTTAAAAATGGAAGAAGATGAAATAATTTCTTCTTTTATGGAAATAATGAAATTGTTTTAAGAATACAATGTTGTGGAGGATCCTTATGTGAAGATGAAATTGTGTCTAAATTTTTAAGAGAATTTCCACTGGCATACAAAATGAAAGTGACTCCTATTAGTGAATTGAGAACAATGCCTAATACTTCAATTTCTAGAGATACTTTGGTTGGAAAACTTTCAACATTTGAACTTGAAGAATTTGGTCTTGTTGATACTGCAAAGACTGATTTAGCTTTTAAAGCATCATCATCATCATCTGACAAAACTGATTGGAAAGTACTTTATGCAAATGAACTTGAAGATATGAGAAGAGAAAATGAAGAACTTGAAGCACTATTTGCAAGAAAAATGCCTAAAGGTCCAATAGGAAGTAAGTATGAAGGTAAAGCACCTTTCAAATGTTTTAATTGCAATAAAGTTGGTGATATGGTTGTTGTTCTCCATTTTGAAAACTTTTGTTTCTTCTCTTTAAAAATAAAAGCTATTGCCTCTGTGTTGCAATGGAAGAGAACAACAAAAAGTTTGAAATTAAAACAACAATATGAGGTTCCAAATGAGGAAACCTCCTACACTTTAAGCCTTTAAAAGCTTGGGAAGGTGAACCCTTCTTAGACTATTTTCTTACAAAAATAGCAAAAGGTTTACAGAAAACCAGTGTAAATTCCTGTAAACTTTCCTTTCTGACTGGTGCAACTAAAACATAAATGGAAAGTTAATTTGATATTTTGAAAAGGATCACAAAATGCACCCAAAAAATCAACAGGTAAACCAATGCCTTATCTTGGCAATAGAGTCATCTACAATAGATTGCAACCTAACAAAAGCAACTTGTACACAAATCTCAAGTTTCTGATCTATTAACTCTGAATATACCTGACATATACAAAGTCCTAATCTAAACTAGACTTCATCATCAAATCTACACCAAAAAATACTGATATCAATGACTTTGTTCAAAGTATATATATATTTTCCTCCTTGAGAAAAAGACTAAAAACAACTCTATTAGATGCCTAGAAAATCATTCAAATAAACAATCCTTGATTATTTAAATAGAATGAACACCAATACAATGACATTGAGACAATACAAGATTAAGTTTAAATTCTCTGGACTGTATATTTCATTCCTTTGTCAAAAGGTTATAAGTACATCATATCTGACTCAAAATGTTGGCATTCTACAATCTTATGAGAATAGTTGATGTTGTCATTGATGGCAACGAACTAGCAATCATCTGGCAACCCACTGGCAAAAGACTTCTACATACACTGGCAAGCACTTCACCTACAGTGGTAGCAATGCATACCAACACTCAAGCTGACATGGAATAAACTTTTGTTTATTGTTTTATAATGTAATTATCTCTTGTAAAAGATGACATGGCATATTGTAAAAGACTCATATATGTATGAGATCTTATAGGTCTTTTTGTATAGAGGATAGATGAGAAGTATAAGGCAATTTTGTATAAGGTGATATAATTGACAATGAAGGTTTTGGTTATAAACTGAGCTTAAATCGGTACTAAACCTAGCATAGTTCATGTTGATTTGAAGCAGTACATTGTATTCGATTTTGATAATCCATTTTGTAAGTCAATGAGACTTCTATTTTGTAGTTGAGCAGTGAGCTCTAGGCTACTAGCCTTCCTGCATGTGCAGGACCTTCATTGTAAGTAATATTTATTCATTGGCTAGTGAGTGAATATTGTGGGTCACAAATCCCCCCGAGGTTTTTCCCACACTGGTTTTCCTCTTTAAATATCTTGTGTTATGGTGTGTTCTCTATGTTGTCTCTATTATTTTGATTTGCTGCATTAATTCTTATTTACCGGTACACTATTTTGAGATGCAAAATTCTTAATAAGGATAAATATTTTGTAAACCAGTTAGACAATGATTCACCCCCCCTCTTAGTGTCTTTGGGACTGTCATTGATTCTAACAAAAATTTGCTAAGAAAATGACCTGTATTAATTTTGCCAGAGTTTTGCTATAAAATTTGCATCCTTTTTCTAGGTAGCCTTGGTGTCCTTTTATAGAAATCGGGATGCAACAAGCTTTAGACTACCTAGAAGAAAACTCTTACCCTAACTATCATTTACTCCAAAAGTTACATTGTTGTGCCGTTGTAGTTAAGGGAGAAACCTAACATTCTTTTTGGGATGTGTGCTTCATTAATTCACTGGGCATTCATTTGCAAAGTAGCTGAAATGACAGGATCCTATTACCCAAAATTAGTTACAATAACTGACAGCTTCATAATGCCGGTGTATTATCTCGTGCCAGACCATTGATGGGTTCTACCTAAGAAAACACATAGTCGCACACCATTATGTTCTCTGCGAATCTCCCTGAATACCTCTCACCAACTTTTCACTTCAAAACAACATCGGATGGGACTTCCACACCTCTGCCATTAATTCTTTTGAATATTTAAACTTTGGTGCCAACAGAGCAAGAAGGCCTTCCTTTTGAGTACTTTTCATAATTTGCTATGTCAGGGCTTTTAAAGTTCAGACGTGTTTCTATTGCAGTATAGTGATAACCATCCGATCATGGAAAACAAGCACACCCTTTAATTTTCCTGAGTAACTCAATCCAAATAGGCTCCACCACATGATGTCTGATCCATTGAAAACTTAACTACTACCACTAGTTGTCTGCCATAACCGCTCACCTTAACTACTGGCATTAACTGCTATCTACGCCAGCCAGTAGTGATTTGTTGCCATGTCGCAAGGAATAACCATCGCACACCTTCATGTTGCGGTATAGCAACAACCGTCGATATGCCTCAGACATGCCCAATCATTAGCCATTCTAACCTTCAAAGTGGGCCTCTTATCTATTTCACTCGTCTACAGACCCCTGCCATGTATCACCTCTAGATTTCCTTTGAATCCACCTACTTGCCACTTCGACCTGCCATTGGACTTGGTCCTACTTTGGTTCTTCTTCCACACTCTATCACATGGCACATCCTGATTCTCTCTAGGGTCCCTATCTTGCCACCTCAGCACGGCTTGGACTCACCTCCAGAATTAAGCTCTTCCTTGTCTTTTCTTTGTTGTTGATCTGTGATGGATATTCATTGTGCATCTTCAGACTGCACGTCAGTGACCACCATCAATCTCCCTTGGACTTTCCTAATCTTTATTTCCTTTGAACTGCTCTTTCTACGGGTCCCACTGCTTGGTCACCAAGTCACGCCGCTTACCCATCAAGCATCTTCCAATCGTGACATGGCAACCACCATCGGATCATCCATCTAACCATCAAATATTTCTTGACTTTCCCACCTGTTAATTCAATTGGACTACTCACCTTTTCTGCATGTGCTTTGTCGCCAAGTCACAGGGAATAGCTATTGAGCACTTTCGCATGGTAGTAAAGTGACAACCGTTGATCTTCCTTGGATCACCATCTGATCTGCTCAACTTGCTCAGTCTTTACCTTGGCTTCTCTGCTCCCTTCTGCCACATGTCACCACGTGGCACCTCCTGGTTCACCACTTGATCCACCTGAGCATGGCCTCATCCACCACTTGAGCACCACTGGACCCACCATTTCACTTTGGTTTGTTTGACATCAGTCTTTCGGCCAGACTTCCTCCTTCAACGAGCCACTCACATGTCTCATCAAAACCTTAGTTTCATTGATACCTCTTATTTTGATGGAACTGATGCCTTCGGTGAGACTATTTAGAGATCCATCGTGGGCAAGGTTTGTTCGATATTCATTTTGATGACATGCCACCTATTCTGCCCTATGTCACCACATGGCACCTTATGAATTTCTTAGAGTCCACCTCAACACCACCTAACCTGCCACCTCACCATTCACCAAGTCATGGTGATTAACAGTCAAGAACTTTCACGTGGCAGTATAGCGATGGCCGTTCGATTATCTACAACCTGCTTGCCCATTAATTTGCCCTTTTACTACAAAACTTCACTACCTTGAGATGCACATGCATGCGAGGTCCATTGGGCCATGAGCCACTTCTTGCCAAAAGCCCATAAGCTTTGACACTAAGGATATATGTGGTTGTGCATTTAAATACTGAAATGTTCCTCCCCACGACCAATGTGGGATAAATGGTCTATGTTTGGGCCTTTCCATCAGGTCATCAGGACCCCTCCAAACATGTTAACCCGATGGCTGATGCCATCTTCCTCCACTTGTGCCTTGTCATCGGGTCTTCAAGATAACATGAAACCACTCCCCCCGATTACCTGATAACTCCCGCACCGCTTTGCACTTTCCATCGGGTCATCGAGGAGACTTCAAAACCTAACTTTCGATGGCCGATGACAACCTTCACGCTCCACATTTCTCATCAGGTCATCGGTGTAGCCTGAAAAAGCATTTGTTGATATTCGATGACTCCACTCCATAAACTAGCGACCTCATTGAGGTAAGTCTTTCCGATCGGGGTAGGTCTTGCCGATAAGGAAAAAATTCAAAAAATGCCACAAACAACCTCAAATTCACCGAATTTTTAATGAGTCCCAAAAATGGCTTCTAGATGTCCTGATAGAAATGCAAGACTAAGGGAGGAAGCAAAAAGATCATATAAGCCTAACTTTGAATATCAGAGATACAGATTTAAGAAAAACAGAGATAAGTCATATTACTATGTAGATGAAGGTGTTACAAATGATTCAGATGAAGATCCAACAGATAAAAGATGGGATTTTGTTGCAATAAAAGAAGATCAACCGACGCCTATTGTCAGACTAGTAGAGCAGGCATGAGCAACAAAAATTGAAGAAAAGGATGAATGGATAATAGATTCTGGATGCTCACATCATATGACTAGTGATAAAAGCAAATTCTTATCTTTTTAGGAAATTCATGGAGGTCTAGTAAGGTTTGGATATGATAAAGCTTGTTTAATCAAAGGAAGAGGCATTATATATTTGGGTGGTAAGTATAATACTAATGATGTTTACTATGTAGAAGGTTTAAAGCATAATTTTTTCAGTGTTGGTCAATTAGTTGAAAAAGGATTTCAATTACAATTCAAGAATGGGAAATGCAAAATCACAAACAGAACTAGATTGGAGATTGCAACTGGTAATCAGACTAAAGGTAATATCTTTCACTTGAATACTAGTAATAAGACATGTTTGATTGCACACATTGATGAAAGTTGGTTATGATGAATAATGATGAACAGTAAATGCCCAATAGATACTGAGAGGGGGGTGAATCAGTATAGACAAAAACTTCTCAAACAACTTAAACTACAAAGACTACAATAACTAGTAAACAGCCTCACCAACCTAAACCAAGGCAATACCAGTAAAACATAGTGACTATGAAAGTTATAAACCGGTAACACTTAGATCTTCTTAAAACCTAACATCTCATCCCAACTTCACCCACATTCTTAAGCAAGTAACACATCAGAAATACAATGACCATTGGATCAGCTTGCTTTACCGCTTAACAAAAAACACTAAAACATCACATGAAAAAGCATCACACATAACACATTGATTTTTCACATGGAAACCCAACTGGGAAAAACCACAGTGGGGATGAATACCCACAAGTTGTTCTTGAACTCTCCTGAAGTTCACTCTATTAGGAGCCTAGTCAAGTTAAAGACTTTACAACAAGTTCTGCTAGGAACCGATCCACTAGGGATCACCCGGTTAAGGGATGGCTAAATACCTAGTTAGAGGTTAAAACCCTGTTAAAGGTTACCTTGTAAGAGGATTTGAAAAAATCAATGATTTTGAGTCACCCTGTTAAATTATTTACAAAAAGCCTATTAAAGCTACCCGGTAAAGGGATTTTCCAACTATTGAAATGGTTAGAAATCAATAGGTAATACACTGAACTGATAACAACACTTAATGGCGAGGTAGATCTGCTTCAGTTTTTTTACATTTGCAATCACACTCTGCAAATCTCTGCTTACTCCTTTGGTCTTGCAAGAATCACCTCACATACATTCATTTGCCAACAACTTCAAATGAAAACCATCATTGACCTTATAGACAACAATTAGGTTGGTGGCCAAAACCTAAAACCCTAAGAATCTAGGTTAACAATATAGTCGATCCAATCCTGACCGTTTAATCACATTACATAGGGTAAAACAATCTTGAAAAAATCTCAAGACATTCTTCATTGTCCGTTCTTCACCACTTCTAGAAGCTGATAACCCATCACGTGCTCTCCACCATTTACTAAGATTTTGCACATTCCTGAGGTAGATAGAATCAATCTTCTCATGCAAGATCCTCAAGGAAATCCTTCACGTGCATAAGGCTGACGTGGCAATGTGATTTGATGTTCATTTCAATGCTAACTCGTCACAGGATGTCATCGGTCGAATCACACAGACTTGAAATTCATCAACCGGAAACCCTAAAGCTGAGACTACCAATTGGTAGTCATATCAAATGAAACCCTGATACAAACTTTTCATATACCGGTTCACTTTTTGCACATACCGGTTCACACCATCATACTAGTTCACTTGCCAGTTTGCTTACTTCAATATACTTGTTCACACTTCAGCATATTGACATCAATGACACATACATTATCATCATGTCATCAAACTCTGCACATATGCCAATAGGTTATGGCATAAGAGACTTTGTCATGTAAATTTTGATTTCATTGTAAAGATCAGTGCAACTAAGGCAGTAAGGGATTTACCTAAGATTGTGAAACGTCATTATCTGGTATGTAAGGAATGTCAAATGGGAAAGCATGTTACAACAACATTTAAGAGCATTACTTAGAAATCCAATACTATTCTTGATTTAACTCATACTGATTTATGTGGTCCAACAAGAACAAGAAGTCTATAGGGAGATAGATACTTTATGCTAATAATTGATGATTATTCTAGAATGTGTTGGGTTACTTTTCTCAAGGAGAAATCAGAAGCTTTTGAAAGATTCAAGATATACAAGGCAATGGTAGAGAATGAAACCGACAAGAAAATCAAATGTTTGAGATCAAATCAAGGAGGAGAATTTACATCTAAATAATTTAATCCATTCTGTGAAGTGAATGGAATCAAAAGACAACTATCAGCACCCCAAACACACTAGCAGAATGGAGTTGTATAACGGAAGAGCAAAACTATTCTAGATGCAACAAGAACCATGTTAATCGAAGCAAATCTACATCATGTGTACTGGAGAGAAGCAATGAAGACAATGTTTTATACTTTCAACAAAGTTCACATCAAAAGTCAAATCGGTAAGACCCCTTATGAACTATGGTTTCGTCATATTCCTACTCTTAAGTATTTCAGAATATTTGGAAGCAAGTGTTATATTAGAAGAGATGAGTATATTGGCAAATTTGATCCTAGAAGTGATGAATGGATATTTCTTGGTTATTCATCTAAAAGAAAGGCATGTAGATGTTATAATAAAAGGTTACAGAAAATAATTGAGAGTACCAATGTGAAGATAGATGAACATTTTAGAGGAGATTCAAGATTTGTAGAACCGACAGTTGAAATAATTATAAATGAACCGACACAGATTGCATCGGTATAGAATGTAGACCAAGTCACATCGGTATCATCAAAAAACTCAACTGTGACTGAAGAACAAGAACATGTAAGTGGAAATAAGAACAAACCCAGGTATGTAAGATTGAATCATTCAAAGAATCAGATAATTGGAAACAAGAATCAAGGTGCTATGACTAGAAGAAGACTGTCAAATAAAGAGGTATGTTTAATTTCTCAAGTTGAACGAGCATATGTTATTGAAGAATGTCACGATGAACATTGGATAAAATAAATGGAAGATGAATTAGAACAAATTGAAAATAATAACACTCTATTGGTTGACATCAATGACAATACAATGCCAACAATCCCCCCTTTGACATTGATGTCAACACACTTTGCATTTGTATTGCAACTACATTTCTCCCCCTTTGACAACAATGACAAAGGGTCAGGGCATATCTTTATCTAGTTCATTTCCCACTATTAGGATAATCTCAATCATTGACATACTGGTATAGCAGTATAAGGACTTGATCCCCCCCTGTGTCCACTAAATGGTCCAAGAAGCAAAAGATTTGACAGTGAACTCCCCTTGGACCATAGATCTTCATACACATTTAAGTGTAAGAAGCAGGTGAGACAACTCCTAACTTGTGTATCAGATACTCAAATGTGCTTACCGATAAAGGTTTTGTGAAAATATCAGCCACTTGCTCACCTGAAGGGACATATTCCACCTTAACTTCCTACTCTTCAACCTTCTCCATGAGAAGATGATATTTGATGGCAATGTGCTTTGTCTTGTAGTGCATAACCAGGTTCTTTGATATGTTAATTGTACTTGAATTGTCACACCAGATAGAAATAGGATCAATCATCTCTACTTAAATATCCTTGAGGGTCTTCTTCATCCATAGGACTTGAGAACAACATGTAGCAGCAACAATATATTCTGCTTCAGCAATAGATAAGGAGGTTGAATCTTGCTTCTTGTTGTGGCATGAAGCCAACCGCGTTACCTAAGAAGAATGCACCACCACCTGTGCTCTTCTAGTCATCAATGCATCCTTCCCAATCAATATTAGTGTAGTCTTGCAAGGTGAATTCTCCTTTCTTAGGATACCATAGTCCATAATTAAGTGTTCCTTGTAGGTACTTGAAGATCCTTCTGACTGCATTCATATGTGATCATTTAGGTCCTTTAAATCTTGCCACCATGCATATTGATTGTACTATATCAGGTCTAGAAGTAGTAAGATATAACAGACTGCCAATCATGGATCTATACAATGCCTGATCCACTATTGGTGGCTCATCTTCCTTGGTCAACTTGCATCCAATCACCATTGGGGTACTTACTAGTTAATTGTCCTCCATCTAAAACTTCTTCAAGATATATTTGGCATACAGGTTTGAGAGATAAATATTCCCTTGTCATGTTGTGGAATATGCAAACCAAGAAAGTATGCCAGCTCTCCAAGCATTGACATCTCAAACTCTGACTGCAGTTTATTAGTAGAGTCTTTGCATAAAGTGTCCTTGTTACCTCCAAAAATTATATCATCCACATATACAACCACAATAATCTCATGGTTTCTATCTACTTAAATATACAGATTACTATCTACATTTCCCTTTCTGAAACCCTGCTCCTTTAGATACTTATCTAACCTTGAGTACCATGCTCTTGGAGCCTTCTTCAACCCATACAGTGCTTCCTACAACCAACACACAAAAGTCTCATCATCATGTAGTAGAAATCCTTTTGGTTGTTCCATGTATACTTCCTCTTCTAAATTTGCATTCAGGATGGTAGATATTACATCCATTGGATAGACCTTGTATCTCTTATAGGCTGAAAAGTCTAGAAACATTCTAATAGCCTCAAGTCTAGCAACCCGTACAAAATGTCTCTTCAAAATATATTCCCTCTACTTGAGAATATCCTTTGCACACTAATATAGCTTTATGCCTAACAATTTTTCCTTCTTCATTCATCTTGTTTTGGTAGACCCATTTTGTACCAATGATATTCTTGTCAACCGGTCTAGAGACTAACTCCCAAATCTTATTCTTCTCATTCTGTTGCAATTCCTCTTCCATTGTAGCCATTCATTTCTCACTCTTTCTAGTTGTTGGGACTCATTAAATTTGATTCAAGTTTTGAGGCCCATTTCAAAATTTTGATATTGCATTTTCAGAAAGGCACCTAATGAGTCAGTTTGAATGGCCTAGTTAGAGAGAGGGTAAAATGGAGCCAGTTGATTTTCAAAGGGTAAGGCTTTGGAAACTTGTTGCAACTTTTCATTTGGCCTATGCAGTGATGTGCAACTTTCATATTTCAGTTTGGATCAATTTATCAGGTACCCATTTCAAGGGGTGAGCTGAAAGTGCATTTTAGGCACATATGCAGATTTTACCAAGTAGCCTAGTTTGAGCTCCTATATCTTTTTCCCTATTGATACTCATGAAAATATTAAAAGTGGATTGAATTCTATACATAAAAGTGTACCTCCATACAAAATTTCAAGTCTTTATGAATCTGTTTGCTCAGTTTAGCAAGCTCAATCTGTTTGCAGTTTGTATGGTTTGACAAGTCCCTATTTCAACTGCTAGTCAAAGCCCTGTTTTGCATAAGTGTAAAAGTTGCCCCAGTGAATGTCATGCCAAAATGTTTTTTTCAAGCTATTTTTGGCATGAATGACAAGCTATATTTCTAGTTTCAAGCTTCTGCCAATCCGTTTGATCGGTTTTCAAAAGGGTTTCTTGAGCTGTCTGTTTCAGTGATCCATACTTTCATTGCTACATCAGTTAAAGTTGCTATTTTCATGAGCACACTATTTGTACCCAGTTAGCTTTCTGGTCAAACTAAGTATTCTAAGATTTGATATGTAATTCAAGGTACCTATGCCTTATATTTGAGGGTCTACGGAGATCATTTGATATTTTTAAGAAAGGCATCATGAGTTGCCTGCACATTGCCTTCATCAGGTCCGCAGTGCCGACAAAGCCAGTTGGTCATCTTTGACCATTAATATCTCTTCACTTGGGATTCATCTTGAAAAACCACTTGGCAAAGTTCATTCTTGTATATTAGAGTACACACCTGTTAGATGGCGAGGTCCAAAAGGTGTTTTGACTTGTTTGAAAATTACTTCTTTGCGATTAAATGTGAAAATGTGGCGCAAGTGCCTGAAAGTTGTAAAACTTAGTTTGATGATCTAAAAATGGTGCTGATAGTTTCCAGAGGTATGTTCAAGGTGCATGAGGTATTTCAAAGGTCAATTGAATGAAAACAAAAAAAAAATTATTTGGACCCACTTTGGGTCCCGACCTGACTGGCCACTTCATGTGTCTTTTAAGCAAGGTTTAAATGGTTATTTTTAAATCATATGTTGTATGATTTAATTAAAAAGTGAAAAGCATGGCCAATTCCAAAGAGAGTAGTATGGTCTTCACGTGATAAGATTATTGACATTCTTGATGGGATGACTCTTGTTGAACTGGCAAAGAGAACTAGTGAAGGTATTGACACCCTGAAAGATATCCTTCTGAACATTGGTGAGCCGGCCAACTTAGAATTCCAACCTACTGCGATAAATGTTGTAGAGCTTGTTGCAATGGAACTAGAAATAAATGTGAGATGTGCATAGTCAGCAAAGGTACTTGTTGTGGTGGCAATCAACACAAACTTCCAAATTAATACCAACATTCTCCTTGCCTACCACAAATGGTGTTTGAAAAGCCATCGAGACAATCCAAAGTAAATGAAAGGGCAAGAGTAAAGGATGTTGAAACTTTAAAGAAAATGCCAATGGTTTTCAACCAAAATCCAATGTGGTAGAAGTGCAAAACTCATCCTTGCGTGGCATAGTGAGCAGCCCATTAAACTTCAAATCAAGTGTAGTGCTAACAATTAACCTCCTCCAGCATGGTGTATGTTGAAATGGGCATTGAAACTTCCAAATTAATGTAATTGCCAAATGCAACCAGTGGCCAATGCCAAATCCCCCACGTGTTAGAAAAAATTAGAAAAATCCCAGCACTCCCCCTCTTCTATGTGGAACATGCAATTGATGGCATTTGAAGTTGCAAAAATTTGAAGCAAAATGCAATTCGACCAAGCATCATAGTCTTTAGCGTGGAGTGGTGTTTGGAGGGCAGGTGGGCAGGTTGAAACTTTCAAGCAAATGGCATCATGGCAGATTTCAAACTAAATGATGCCTCTACGTGGAGAGTGGGGTGAGACAAGTAGGTGATTCAAACGAGAATTTCACCTTCATATGCACACAGCCACGAAGAATTGTGGTGATTTCTGTTGCAGAAAGAGTGGTACATGAGAGATGTGAGCCACCACCTAGATCTCATGGATCTTTGGTAGGCTATCAAGCTCACCTTGACAATGCTTGGAATCCTAGAACGAAGCTATTGTTTTGTACAACTAGAATTCTCCTTCGAAAGTTAGTTGGTGACCGCAACCTTGAAGATGTATCCCACATAATTATTGATGAAGTGCATGAACGGTCAGTTTTGGGTGACTTTCTACTTATTATTCTAAAAGATCTACTTGAGAGGAGATCTGCTACCAAATTTAAAAAATTGAAACTTATACTGATGTCAGCAACAGTTGATGCAAGTTTATTCTCACATTATTTTGGAGATTGTTCAGTTATAACTGCAAAGGGCCGCACACATCCAGTGACAACATTTTTCCTTGAAGATGTTTATGATAGACTTGAGTATCATTTGGCTTCAGATTCACCAACAATCCTAACTGACACTGTGATGCCAAAGGTTGCCAAAAATATTACTAAAAATAGTCATAGCCATGTAAGACAAAACCTTATAAAATCAGGATGGGTGATGAAAAGGTTCTAGAGGAAGATGTCATGGAAACTAATGAAGCCCTTTGTGCATGGTGGATAAGGAAGAGGAGCCAATAAAGTCTCAGAAAACTATTCAAAATGCAGTCTTAAGAAAATGCATTTATCCCACATTGACTGGGCGGGAGCATTTTTGAGTATTTAAAACAAACACTCCACACAAGTATAATGTCAAAGCCTCAAGAGGCTTTTGACGGTTGGTGTTGGCTGGGCCCAAGTTGACCCCACACACACAGGTGCACTTCCCAAGGTGACCAAGGAGGCTGACAAGTGGCAACCAGGTGGACCCCACACAAGCACGGATCTCGAGGCAGGTGAGTTTTGCAGAGAAAGGGTGACTTAACCAGTGAGTAGGTTCAATGAGATCCAACGACACGTGTTATTTCGTAGGGCAAAGATGTGCGAGAGTTAAGCATCGAGAAGTAGTGAAAAGACTAAAGATCGAGCATGTTTCAGGAGATCCAACGGTCGATGCAATTTCACGAAGCGGAGATGCTCGCCGGTTAAGCTTCACAAAATGGCGAAGAGTTAAAGAGCATGCAGATTCAAGGAGATCTGATGGCACGTGTGATTTCGTGAGTTGAAGATGCATGTTCATTAGCCATTGAAAAATGGCAAAAGATGACATGGCGTACAAGTGGCAGGTCCAAGTGGAGGTCCAGCTTGCAGGTCCCGTTGACATGGCAATGAAGTGGTGATGATGTGGCAGACATGTGGCAGTGATGTGGCAGACATGTGGTGGATTGATGAGGTGGCACCCAGTGGACTCTTTTAGCAAATCAGAGACTGCCACATGGCAGGGCGTCAAGGGCAAAAAATGGATGAAAAATCAAATTTAAATATATAGTTGAAACTATATAGAAAATTGAAAAATTTAAATGATGTGCACATATTGAGAATTAATTCGCCCAGAGGCTCATTTTTGCCCAGAATATCAAGTATTATATATCACCGGAAAGCTCTCAAGAGAAGATTTTGAATCATGTAGTTAATTTTAACAAATTTAGGATATTTTGAGAGAAGTTTCCATGGGAAAGAGGAAGAAAATGAATTTCAGTTGGAAGAGAAGACACTTGGTAGTGTGTTATGCAAATCTGATATTTTTCCCTCTCCTTCTTATTCCAATTTCTTCTGAAGTGGAAGGGTTCCATAATTTTGGAGGAAGTACTCCAGTTTTCATGACTTCCATTTCTGAATTTCTTGACCCAAATTTGTAAAGTTCTATGGATCTTTTCAGGGTATAGAGGTTGCATTGCAAGATAGTAGATTGTTTTCTAGTTGCAGATTTACTTGTGTCAGGCATGAGTAAATTTCTGACAATATTGTCTCTATGTATGTATTTCATTATTATGAATTGAATCCTCAAGGAGGATGAAATTTGTCAATTTCAAGGAGATTGTGTGATTGTTTATAGGTATCCTTCAATGAAGGCTTTAAACTTTGTAATCAGTCATGAATAATGGAATGTGTCCCAGATCTGATAATTTTGTGAATAAATTGAGTAATGCATTAGTATAAGGTATTAATGCAGGAATATTGTTTAAGGGGAACCAATTTGTGACTAGGATACACTTTTACAGTTCTGTGTGTGACTTTGTTGCCCAATGAACAAGGCATTGGTCTTGCAGATTTGGGGATAGTTTCAGATTTACAATTTTAAAGAAAATCTTTTCCCTTTATGTTTAGGGGTTTGTGCTCTTTTCATTCCAAGCTTTGTTTTCATCTATGGTTTATACAGATCTAGCCAATCTGTAATGTGTTTCTAAATTGGGTGAGTTTGTGGAATGATCTATCTGCTTATTGTTGATACAGTCATATGTCTATGATTGTTGTATTTAATGCATCAAAAGGGTGTCCCCCCCTTAGGTCTAGCAGAACATGAAGTGCAGGAGGATCAATTAGGGTCCTATGTTATGTTGTCCAAGCCCTAATGTGTTCTATAGAGTGAAATTGGCCATTTCATAGAAGGATTGCAGGTGAACTTGGGTTAATCAGTTTTGATGAACAACACTAGCCTCATTGAATGTCTTAGTTTCCATTTCCATCATGAGGCATAAATTGATTTGTTCATCATTTCGGGAAAGCCTTCTTCTGGTCTGCACACCATCATTCTTATTTCCTATAATCTGATCTTCTGGGTGATTTTTCTACACATGTCGGTTGGGGGACTTGTTGGATACTTCTTCTAGTTCACTATAAGACTAAACTTCATCTTCATCATCGGTTTCATCATACTAGTTGACTTGAGCATATCTCCCTTTATGCAAATCTTCATCCACTCTTACATGCACACTCTGAATGACTCTTCTTAGTCTTTTGTTGTAGCACTTGTAGGCCTTACTATGAGTTGAGTAACCAAGGAAATTACCTTCATCACTCCTAGAATCAAAGTTTCCCAAGCCATCCTAATCTCTTTTGATGAAGCATTTACTCCCAAAAACTTTGAAATACTTGACTGATGGCTTCCAGTCATACCATAATTCATAGGGTGTCATCCTAATGCTTATTCTCAATTGAACCTAGTTCAAGGTATATATAGTAGTATGAACTGCTTCTTTCCAATATATATCCGATATGTTAGCTTCATTTAGCATGGTTCTTTCCATCTCCTTGACTTTCTCATTTTTCCCTTTTACAACACCATTTTGTTGTGGTGTTCTTGGAGTTGAATACTGCCTTTTGATTCCATGTCTCTCACAATAATCTTTAAACTCATTTGATGTGAACTCTACACCCCAATCTGATCTTAGACATTTCATCTTGCATCCACTTTCCCTCTCAACCATCTTCCTGAATACCTTGAATCTTTGAAATGCTTGAGGTTTGTCTTGTAGGAAAGTAACCCATGTCATTCTTAAGAAATCATCAATGAAGAGCATGAAATATCTCTCACCGGCTAGAGCTCTTGTCCTAGTTGGACTGCATAGATCAGTATGCACAAGTTCAAGTGGCCTTGAAGTATTATGTTTATTAGTTGTGAAGGTCACCTTAGTCATCTTTCCTTTTACACATTCATCACAAAAAGTTCTTACTAGTTTGATGATCTTCGGTATGTGTCTCACATAGCCTTTCTTCCTTACTTTGACCAAATTGTCAAATTTAATATGTCCCAATCTTTTGTGCCACAACCAGCTCTCATCCACTTATCCCATCATGCATTGAGACTCATATCATTCCTTCAGATTGTACACATTTCCATCTATTATTTTTCCTCTTGCAACAATCTGACTGATACTCTCTTTTCTTATCTAGCATCCGGTAGAATCAAAAGTGAATTTGTATCCTTTATCACACAATTGACTCACACTTAGCAAGTTGTTCTTTAAATCTTTCACATAACATACATCATGTGCCTTCAATTTTACATCTATGTTTAGAGTGCCTTTGGCTTTTATCTTGATGGAGGAGTTGTCTCCAAATCTTACTGAGCCTCCATTTGAATCTTCAAGCTTAACAAATTTATTTTTATCACCGGTCATGTAATTGTAACATCCACTGTCTACAATCCAAAAGTTTCTTCACTCTGCATGCAAGGCAGTCTGCACAATCAGACTTGATTCATCTTTGTTTTTGTCCTTATAAACCCAAACCGGTTTGGCTTCCTTCTTCTTGTCTGTTGCAATTTCATGCTCTGGTTTAGCTACCGGTTTCTGATCTGGTGTTGACTTATTTTGCTTGGTTGTTCTGAATTTTCAATGCTTTGCAATGTATCCAAACTCTTGACAATTATATCATTTCACATTGACATTAAAAGTTAAATCTTTAAAACTATTGTAGGACACTGGTTGACTTCTCCTACATTCAAAATTCCTATGATTGAATCCATTACATTGATAACAAACAACATCCATAACCCGAAGTGTATTGAATGGGTTTTTACTTGCAAAACTAATATGGGGTTTATTCATCAATCTATAATCAACAATTCTATGTCCAAACTTATTACACTAGTAGCAATAACCATGGAAATTGGGTACATACTAGTCTTGTTGCATTGGATGGGCAGACCTTTGTCTCCCTAGATGTCTTCTTATCATGTTCTGGACTTTTATGAATCCTTCATTATCAACTTTGGGCTTCCTTTTAGAATTACCATTTCGATACATTGAGTGTGGCTTCCAGTTCATAGTTTGAGCAATACTGGTTTACAAGGTGGTTTCTTGCAGCTTCACAATATGTCTTCTTACCAGTATCTTTGTTGATAGTAAATGTTTGTTTCTCTTTAAATTCACTTGAGGAAGTTAATTGTATCTCTTTATCAAACGTGTCTTTGTTTTTTGAACTTTTTCCTTCTTCAAATCCTAAACCACTAGTATCTTTTGAATGTTTTTGATTGTTCAACATCTTGTCTAAGGGTTCAGTGTTGTCGTCATACTTGCTTCTCATCTTCCATTCATTCTTGCACTTTTCAATCTCCATTCTAAGCCTTACATTCTCTTCTTCTAACTTCTAATGCTCCTTCTCCTTCTCTAATGTATTAGATCTTGTGACCTCACAAATCCTTTTGGCTTCTTCCAACTGGAGTTTCAGATCAAAGATTGCTTTCTTGGATTTCTCTAGAAATTTCTCAAGTTGTTCTTGTTCCTCTACAACAACATGCTTAACCTTCTTGAGTTCTAGTCTTGTTTTATTCAACTTCTCAAGTTCTTGAGCTTCAATATCTTCATCTACCTTATCTTCATCAACCAGTTCTTCTAGTACCATAAAGAGATTGATTTCTCTTTCATACTTAGGGCATTCATCTTCTGATGCACTTTCTTCATCCATGGAATCATCTTCAATGGTATCTAGGTTGTTCTGCTTCCAATACCTTCTTCTTCCTTGCCAATAGAATTTCTTCTCTTTGTCTTTATCGGAAGACCTACCAGAGATCCTTTGCTCATCTCCATTGGTTTCACCATAGGGACATTTTGCAGCAAAGTGTCCTATTTTACCACAGTTGAAGCGTTTGAGTGGCAACTTTCCTTTATACTTATTGGATCCTGTTTTGAGCTTTCTTACGAAGTTTGCCACCTTAATATTTGAGTCTTCATCGGATTCTTAATGAGAAATTTATTCCTTTCTCTTTTTGATGGAGTTGAAAGCAACCTCTTTCTTTGAAGTTCCTTCACTGGTTGTCCTTATCTCATAACCAGTTAGGGAGCCAAATAACTCATCCATTGAAAAGATTTTCAGATCCTTGGCTTCCTCTATAGAAGATACCTTAGTATCATACTTATATGTGAGTGATCTAAGCACCTTTTTTAAAATAACTTCATCAGCTATTTCCTCTCTAGGTCCTCTAATGGTGTTCATAGTTTCATCAACTCTCAGAAGATAATCTATAAAGTTTTATTCACCTTTCATCTTCAAGCCTTTAAGTTGGCCTCTTAGTGTTTGCAACTTGGCCTCCTTGACCTTGACATCTCCTTCAAATAATCTCTGCAATTTATCCCAAGTCTCCTTGGTGGATGAGCAGTGCATTACCTTGACAAAATCATTATCAGACAACCCACTGAGAATATCATGTTTAGCCTTTACATTTTTTTCATACTCCTTAGAAATCAGATCTATAGGAGGAACACTAAGAATAGTATACCCATTCTTTACCCACATCCAAACATAAAAACCTAGAGAGGACAGATAGATTTCCATTCTTCTACTCTAAAAGGCATATTTGGTTCCATCAAACATGGGATCTTTGGATGAGGAGGACTCCTTTCTTGCCATTGTGTTCTTAGACCAAAATCTACCCAAGCTAGAGAAATATTTAACCAATTGGGAACCTAAGGATCTAATACCAATTGTAGAACACAAGATACCATTGAGAGGGGGGGTGAATCCATGGTTTTCATTAATCTTAACTTTTAAAACATAAGTGTGTGTACCAGTTAGTAGTTCAAAAACTAAGTGGTATACTAGTTAGACAAGGAAGAGATCAAGATGCAAGAACACACAAAAACACATCACACAACATTGGATGGATGAGGAAAACCCAATGTGGGAAAAATGTCGATGAGAAATGTTGTTGGAGTCTATTGCTCCAATCCAGCCTCACAAAGAAACAATAGTATTACAATGATTTAGGGCACCAACACAAGGAGCACCAACCCCTAACTATTTATGGGCACCAACCCCTGCATCGATCACCAACTCAATGATGCATAATGTAATAAAGCTTAATACAATGATAGCATTTATTTACAAAAGTTTTTTGGAACCCCTGCAATTGATCTCTCTATTGGTTTCACTCCTTCTCTATCTTACCGGTTGAATCCTCTTTGTATCACTCTGTCTCTTCTCTACCACTACACTCTACTCTGATTCACTACTTCTTCCACCACTGGTTCTCTACTCAGCCTCTTCTCCTTCACTTTCTATTGTCATCTACCGGTTCTAAAACTGCCAGCTCAAACATTGTTATACTCTTTTGTGACTTACAGGTAACTTTAACCTTACTAGTTAAACCTCTATTAAACCCTCTTACTAGTTATACCTTTCCTATCAATTCTTCTTTAGATTCATAGTTGCTTCACTCTTCTCAGTCTGATTAACTTTATTTTTGCATAGTCTTAATCTTCTCCTGCAACTGGCATCTATCTCTTATGCAACATCATACATTTTGATCTTCAATCTTCATATTTATACATCAACTTTCCTACCATAATGAATTTCAAACTTTCTATGGTTAGGGTTTTCTTCTACCTACCATAGACCATATCAGATCACATTGGATCTCCTCTTCAATATTGACAACCTGCAACAAATCAAGCTTCACTGTCATTTCCATTCCTTCCAGAACATGTTTTCTATATTTAGCAACCTGTAACCTATTTGTCGGCCTTTCTTTCTATTAATTGTAATAAATGCTCTTGATATTTTCTTCACCAAATCTGATCTGAAACTTAGCATCCTACATCAATCCTTACATCACAAATCTCAATCTCAACATGTCATTTTTCTTCAAGTTGCACACCTGTATCATTGTCTTGTGATTTATTGGGTCAACATTAAATGAAAAAATAGTTGGCAATGACCTCATTGACACGCTCTTTACTGACCGCTGCACATTAGCCACTTGGATCCTATGTGTCATCTTCATCAACATCCACCTCAGCTCACTATGTTGGTTAAGTATTAGTCACCAACCAAAAATATCCTACCGGTATTCACTGCTTACACTAGTCTTCTAGCCTTCTCGATCATGAAATAACCAGTCAACCTTTGTATCATGGCTTCACTATTCTGACAGTTAATTCAAACTCACTTGAATTGCTCCTGGTTCTATGCTCACACTCTGTATGACCCAATAACCACTCTCTCTATTATGTTGTCTTCTTCTTGTTCATACATACTCACCAGTGGACCTATTTACTAGTTGATGCTACAACTTTATGCATATCGGTTGACAAAACTAGTTTTACCTTTGGTTATCTCTTTGCAGTCTTACCAATTAATAATACTTCTATCTAGATATAGATAACATACCTTACTTACCTACCTACATACCGATTGACCATATCGGTTGACATCAATGACAATACAACGCCAACAAAAATGACAGAGCAAGTTACATTGATGACATTTTGTCAATCTCACATTAATTGTATAGGTATCCCAATACTCAAACTTTGTAGTGAAAAACCCCATTGACATCACTATTCCAAAATCACAACCAAAAAGGTCAACTCTTTATTTTCCTCGGTCAGTAAAGCTTGGTTTATCAACATAGGGAAAATATTCTAGGGTGATAGAATAAGGTTTTCTGATGTCATACTGTCTACCTCCCTCTATTGGCATAACTATCTTTGAACTCAAACTCCTTGGTGACAAGGTACATCAACATAGGTATTTCAATAAGAAAACTCCATGGTGAGAAACTTAATGGACATAGGTTACTCGGAATGTGAACTCCAAAGACCTCCTCCATATCAGCATGCATTATTTTGATGAACTCACCAAAGAGACTTCTCTTCATACTCCTTTATCGGAATAGTTGTCTCAATCTCATATGTGATCCGATGGTGTCTGTATTGGCATAGAGTATCCTGATAAGTAGTTGTTAGGATAGTTTACACTATTGACATAGAGAAAACATGCTATGTCACCTTTGTTAGCTATCCCGATGTGTGATACTACTTTGATATTCGTTATTCCTATCTAGATCCAATGAAGCACAATAGGAATACTACACAACCCAACATCGACATGACTTATGCTGATAGCAATTTCCTCCACGCAACTAGGTATTGATATAGTTTTTCTGATACAACCACTTCACTTGGATAACACTTGACCAACTTAGCTATTTTGATATGATCACTTGAGAAACACAATGCTTGATCAGTATATCTATCTCGATGTGATCAGTATAACATTGTCGGGTCTTGCTGATGTACATGTTTTGACAATCCCAGCTTCAGGACATCTAACGGGAACTCCATAGACATATCATAGGCATTGTGGGAGTTTACAACAACACTATCATCTTCATCAACCTAATCTATCAATCTAATCACAACTCTTATGCTTAATTTTCACCTTGTAAGTTAACCTTCCTTTGAAACCTCATCATCCTACATCAACTCTACCAACATGAACTAATCTACTACTACTTCTCAACCTTGCAGACACACATATTGACGTCAATGACAAATTCAATACCAACAATATTACCTTCAATCTTATTTCCCAATGCAATCTCTATACTGGAGTCATTTAGGATCTTGTATTTTCCATTCTTGAAATGCAAATACAAGAGATTATGCTTTAAAACTTCAACATACAAGACATCATCAGTGTTATGCTTACTATCAAAGGAAATAGAACCTCTACCATAGATCACATAGGCTTTGCCATCTCCAAATCTTACTATTCCACCATCATACCTCTCCATATTCACAAATTTTCTTTTATCACCGGTAATGTTATGTGAATAATCGTTGTCAATCACCCATTCATCTTTCTCTTCAAATTTAGCAGCTAAAGATTTCTCCTCAATGGTATAGCTTGTGGAATAAATAGGTACTAGTCCATCTTCTTTAATAGCAATAAACACAATATTATCTCCTTCTAATTCTTCATTTGTAACACCTTTATCAGCAACATAATAACAATTTTTTGATGCTTATATTTCTAGTTAGACTTGTAAGGCTTATCATACTACTCATGCTTCTCATATCTATCATTTTTGTCATGCTTATCAAATTTATCATGCCTATCATATCTAGATATTCTCTTTGGGCATCTAGAAGCAAAATGTCTATCTTACTGCAAGAAAAACATTTCAAACGCAATTTTCCATCATACTTACCAACTCCTTTAGGCAATCTATGGGTAGTCAATGCTTCAAGCTCACCCAATTCTCTTTCTTTCTCTTCCATCTCTCTTCTCTCTCTTTCATATATGGATATTCTATATTAATCAGGATCATACTTCTACTTTCCAGATACAAATGCTCTAAATGTTGTCTCAGACTTTCCATGTGATTCACCAAACTCAATTAGTTCAAATGCAGTAATCTTTCCAACCAACATATCTCATCAATAGTAGCTACCTTATGTTTGTAAGTAGGAAGAAATGATCTTAGCACCTTAGCAACAATTTCATCCTCTTCAAGGGTTCCACCGACACATTTGATACCTAGGACAAATTCATTCACCTTAGCTATAAATGATTTTATGTTCTCATCTTCTCCCATCTTTAGCATCTCATACCTCCCTTTCAAACTCTTCAACTTAGCATCTTTGACTTGTTTATCTCATTCATAAAGGGTCTCAAGATTCTCCCAAATCTCATGTGTAGTCTGAAGTCCCATTACATTAGTCATTTCTGAATTGGTCAAGGCACTCAATAATGCTTCCATATCTCTAATGTTATTTTTAGCATCCTAGCTCTTAGTAGTAGTAATCGGTCCATTCTGAGGAACAAAATAGGCATCCTTTGTGATCTTCCAATAATCCTCTCCAAGGCATCTCAAGTGCACCTCCATTTGGTTATTCCATATATCATAATTACTACCATCGAATCTCAGACTTTCCTTCTTAAAAATAATACCTCCAATTGCCATCCCAAATCTCCTCAAGTGGTCAAGCTTCTTTTAGAGGAACCTACTCTGATACCAATTGTTGGCAAAAATATTGAAGAAAAACTAAGATGGGGGTTAAGTCAGTTTTCACCAAATTAACAAACTTAACCTCAAACACAAATCTGATCAGTTGCATCAACAACAAAGATAGGCAAATTGATAAAACAACACACAACACCAAGATTTTGATGTGGAAAACCCGGTTAAGGGAAAAAGCATGATGGAAACCTACCCATAGCAAGATGATACTTTGCAGTAGTATGTGAAAATAATTACAATGGGGAATGCACATGCATTTAGGCTCACTCCCTGGAGCTCATTGCTCAAAATACAATAACCTGGAAGGATAGAACTCTTACAAAAGGCTCACTACCTTACAAGGAAGTCACATTGACTTATAAAATATTTGGACAACAATCCAAAATCAAATTAACTGAAAGAGTAGTGTCTATAAATGTTTGATGATAGTTCTAGTTAAGCACATTTGTCTCCTCTACAACACTCCAATCTCTTCTCAATCATAATGTTTAAGGATGTATTCGCTTGTTCACACCTTTAACACTTTTTGATAATGTAGACACCACATTGATATTTAACTTACATGACTATATCACCTATGTATACAATTCATCAACCTTGACTACAAGATCGACCAAACCCTCAACTCGCAATTATAAAATTACATCACACGATGCAAAGATCAACCACCAAACCAATATTATGATATACATGACATAACATGGACCTAAAGCAAATGCTCAAACATGCAACACCACTAGAATCTTTCCAAGATTAACTGCAACATGCTACACCACCAAAATACAGCATAACATGAAGAACATCACTGGATCATGAAAATCACCAAAAACTTGCACAATGATCAACGTAGATTATTAAAACAAATCGGACATAATTAAGAAACACCAGCAAGAGCGTTCCAACACTACTTATCAAATATTCATCGATCAACATCTGGAACTCAAGAACACTCAAACAGTAGCAATTATCACAATGAAAGATAACTTGCAGAGTACCAAATCATGAACCATATGAAATAAATATACACAAGAGCATCCCAAACCATCTCCCAAAAACTTAACTCAAGACCTGATCACAATGGAATATACCAGAGGAAATATTGAACTCTACAAAGTATTGTTCAGAAAAACCAAATTGTAAACCAAATCATATGATATGATCAATTAATCTTCTAGATCACTGAAACCAATATAGAAGGATATAGTGATACTAGAAATACTCCATATATTGAACCATGATCCCAATAAACCAATATGCAACCATTGGAGCAATAAATCACAAGAATATGTTGACATCAATGACAACAACATATCCTAGCAGCAACAATGTCGAATAGAATGGTGTATTATGGTTTACTTCTCATTCCTTCCCACCACCAGAATGTTTAGTGGAGACCTATTATAGATCTCTATGTTAGCTGACATTGAGAATTATGTTTTTCAAAGAGAGTAAATATAGAAATGTGATTTGACAATTTGAGTAGTGACTTTTGCATTGAAGACATGTGAGATTGAAGGAATCCAGTAATTGTGTGAGTATTGTGTTGCAGATTGTTACTAGAAGCAGTTCTGGTAGTGCGGACTATTTCTTTTATGGTGGATTCTCTTTATCTTTCTTTATTCTTTGAAAATAAGCCTTCAGGGTAGTGAGCACCTTCACAGTGAGTCATCCTTTATAAAATTCACCTTAATTGATGTCACCTTAACTAGTGTTTATATATTGAGAATTATCATTCTTTGTGGTTTTACCCTTCTTGGATTTTCCATGTAAATTATGTTATTTATTGTGTCTAATTTATTTCATACATATTATTTCATGTTTTGTTAGTTCTATTAATTACTCTAGATCTATGAATTAAAGAAAAGAAAATTTGATTGTCAAGTGATTCACACCCCCCCCCTTTTAGTTGCCCATATATTCAAAATTGGTATAAGAGTTGTGGTTCCTTGATATAGAGCTTAATTTCTTCAAGTAGATCTTGAGTCAATGGTACACAAATTATCCATTCCTATGTTTGAAGGATCTGATTATAGCTTCTGGAAAGTGAATATGAGATTCTATTTGGTTTCTCTAGGTTACAATACTTGGAAGGTTGTGGAGACTAAGTATGTTCTATCGACAAATAGTCTTAACACCCCAAATGAGATTCAAGCTTATGAAGAAAATGAAAAAGAAAGGTATGCTATCTTTAGTGCTTTATCAAAAACTAAATTAACTATGGTTATCTCTTTTAATACTTCTTATGAGGTTTAGTAGAAGATGAAAGACATCTATGAAGGGAATGAGAGAGTCAAGCTGACAATAATGTTAATAGCTAAGAGAAGATATGAAAACCTAAGGATGCAAGAAGTAGAGGCCATTGTAAGCTATTTTGAGAAAGTTTATACCATAATAAATAAGATCAAATAACTCAAAGGCGCCTTGAGTGATGAAGATGTGATTGACAAAATTCTAATGACATTATCGATAAGCTATAGTGATACAATCTCAACGATTGAAGACAGTTATGATCCAAAGAAATTCACCAGAGATAATGTTTGTGGTACTCTGACTTTATTAGAAGGAAATTTAGAAATGACAAAGACAAGTCGAAGAGTGC
Source organism: Cryptomeria japonica (assembly GCF_030272615.1). NCBI lineage: Eukaryota > Viridiplantae > Streptophyta > Pinopsida > Cupressales > Cupressaceae > Cryptomeria > Cryptomeria japonica. The sequence goes on from NC_081411.1 coordinate 135,315,769, forward strand.
ATTCAAGGCATCTAAAGATAGTTTGGATGATGAAGAGATCCTGGATGAGGTGGAAGCAAACTTTGTGAGAAAATTGAAGAAAGGTACTGGCAAGTATGAATTTATGGTACCCTTTCATTGTTTTTGATGTGGTACGATTGGTAAAAAGGAACTAGATAGAAATTTAAGTAAAATAGGGGAAAATTCAATTAAAATGCCTATTATGTTAAGGATGATGCGGGCATCTCACATGATGAATCAGATTATGAGGGTGGTGATTGCTTGTTTCTAGTAGAAAATGATGTTCCTAAGTTTGATATCTCCAAGACTGTTGCTAATGTATTTCATGCTAGAAGAGATAAGAATGAATGGTTGATTGACAATGGATGTTAAAATTGTATGACTAGTGATAAAATTAAATCCATAAAATTGAAAGATATGATGGAGGTTTAGTTAAGTTTGGAGATAATGAGACAACACAAATTGTTGATATTTGGTTCAATTACTTTTTATGGAAATAATAGCACTAAATAATATTTATTATTTGAAGAGTTTACATCATAATCTTTCAAGTGTTGGATATATGTGAGAAAATGGAAATAATGTTATTTTTGAGGACAATGGATGTGAGATCCAGGAGTCTACAATAATCATTGCATCTTGAAGAAGGACAAATGGAAATATGTACAAGTTGGAAGGAGCTATAAAACATTGCTTGATATCACAACTTGATGATAGTTGGCTATGGCACCAAAGGATGTGTCATATCAATTTGACTAACAACTTGGTACAAATCAGTTCAAGGAGTGCAATAAGAGACATGCCCAGATTAACTAAACTAGAGAATCACATTTGCAGGGAATGTCAAATAGGAAAGCATGCTAGAAGCACATTTAGAGGAAAGGAGTACTCATTCACCAAATTACTAGATTTGGTTCACACATATCTTTGTGTTCCAACTCAGACAAGGGGTATTGCAAGGTGAGAGATATTTCATGTAACTAATTTATGATTATTCTAGAATGACTTGGGTTGTATTTCTAAGAGAGAAATCTGAAGCACTAGAAAAGTTCAAGATATTCAAGAAAAAGTTGGAAATGAGTCAATAGAAAGATCATCTTTAAGGTCTAAAAAAGGAGAAGAATTCATCACAAATGACTTCAATGACTTCTATGAGAAGCATGACATCAAAACATCATTATCAGCTTCCCTGACACCTCAACATAATGGTGTGGTCAAAAGAATGAACCAAACCACTACAACCATGATAAAAGGTGAAGAGTTACTAGAAATTTATTGGAAACAAGGAATTCATATAGAAACATACACACTTAATAGAAGTTTGTATCAAGGAAACTATGGTATGGTAGAACTCTGATAGTGAAATATTTCAAAGTTTTTGGAAGGAAGTGCTATATCCAGAGACATGAGGATAATCTTGGAAAGTTTAATAGCAGAGTATATGAAGGAATATTCTTGGATTATTCAACAAAGACCAAAGAATATCGATGTTACAATAAAATATTAAATAAGAATGTTGAAAGTGCAAGCATAAAGGTTGATTGGAATACTTTAAAGGAGATAGACATATTGTTGTCTTCAAAATCTGATTCACTTCAACATCCTTATAATAAGATGATCAAACTCTGTGCAAGAGGGATGTTAAGGGGAAGGAGACTCTTAGGACAACATATGACAAGGTTTGCTTTAACCTTCTACACTTTGGACTTATTCAGAGTCTAGGCGGGCATACCTTTGTGAACTAACTTCACACTTTCAAAAAATAAATCCATAGCAAACCAGTCTAGAAAACTAGTCGATTTAATCACCTTGAAACCAACTGAAACAAAAGAATGCAAATTATACTCATATTCAATATTGTGATCAACAAAACATGCAATGAACAACTTCAATTAATACCAGTGCTTTATCCAAGGTCACAGAGTCATCTAAATTCAGATAATACTCCCCAAACAAAATATCTTTATGCATCCCATTGGCTCGGCTTCTGTTAATCCTTATACATGCCTAACACTTATAAGAATTTATGCATATCAAATCAAACTCTAATCATCAAGATTCAAAGTTCCCTACAAAGAATTCACTGGTAGGGGTGATCCCTGCATCTTTAATTTACCTCCTAAAGAGAAAAGTTATCGAACACATCTACTGAAAATTGCCTTGCAACCCCATTCAAACAAAATAACCTTGGATTATTCGGAATGAAAATAGTAAACAAATTGCAGATACACTTGAAGATGACACAAAGTTTACTCAAAAGCCGATGGTCTGTATATTGAGATATTTTCAAGGAAGTATTACAAAAACTTTAGAATTTTCTCCATTACACTTAGAAAAGCTCAACTATGAATTTCTGCAGCGTTTTCTTACAATTCTTTTGTGATGCCCTCTCTCTCTAGTCCTGGTATCCATTTATAACAACATAGATGCACAAAGCTTTGGACTTTCTGAGGAGAGTTTGTTACAATCATTTCTTTCAAAACAAAGAATTTACAAAGCCTTTCACAAATAAAGTTACAAGTCCTTTTCGGCCTCTACGGCTTCTTCAGTAGGCTGTTCGGTTGCAACCTCTTCTACCTTTTCAAGGGCGCTCTCTAACTGCTCCGGATCATGGGTGGCATATTTCGTTGTCCACTCATCATACACATCATCGGTCAGCCATGAGAAATTAATCATTTTAGCCTTGGCCTTGGTCAACCTTTTCCAAGAGTTTCTCATCTTGTTGACTTCTGAATTGAAAAAACCATAATGTGCCTTAATTTTCTCTATCTCTTGTATTGTCACAACAAAGAAGGAAGCATCATCTTGATCAATAATTCCCTTGATTCTTGCTGACAGTTTGGCTTCTACCTCCTTAAGCCACATTTGTTTGTCCTTTAGTTGATCTGGCTAGCAAAAACTCTTGGGAGCAACTCAAAAACCTGTTCAGCATATTCCTTTTTGCACAAGTTAACTTTCCTATAAACATTATCCACCCCTGCTGCTAATTGTACTAAATCTTTAGTGATGTCACAAGTGGATTTAGAGACCACAAACTAATGTAGCATTGTCTTTATTGAAAGTGACTCCCTCCATAGGTTTAGTCTCCTTTCTTACTGCTTCCAGGACTAGAGCATCTACTATATCCCATTCAAGGAGAATAAGTACCCCACCCTGAGCCACCATGTCTCTTCCTTGCTGAGGAGTTATGGTTTTAAATTCTTCAACCATTTCTTGCTTTATTTATTCCTCTATTATAGCTGGGTCTTTATGAGGCTGCTCACCCTTCCTTTTCTCGCACCTTGCATTGTATTTGTCAATGCTCTGCTTCCACACAAATTGCATGAATACTTCTTATGTGATGAACTTGTCATTAGCCAAGAAATATTCACTGGCTCATTTGATCTCAGGATCCCATTCTTGGCCTTTGAATTCACTAGTGGTGATATTCATTTCAGCAGCTAAGGGCTCTTCTAGCATTCATTCCTCTACTTCATCATAAGTGTAGGCAATTTCCCCTAGACTACCTAATAGCAATAGTTTCTTAGCTACTGCCTATTCATCTCCTATATGGAAAGGTGATTGAGATGGGGATTACAAAGGTTCTTCAAGTTGTACCTCCTTTCCCACTCTTTGCTTCTTTGGGCTATTAGGGATGTCAATGACATCGTGTATCTTCCTCTTACCTTTAGAGGTAGAGGGCTCCCCTGAAGCAAGCATAAGTACACTGTAATTAGACTTCTTATGTAGCATGTAATTACCAAGAGGGATCGGCCTAGCAGATGTAGACCTATTCAAAATCAATCTTTCTTTCTTAGGGTTATTCTTGATTACAACCTCCCTTTTTTCTTTTAGTGTTTGCATCACCTCCTCAAAACTAAGAATCAAAAACTTCATCTTCTCTGCGAAGGGGTGAAAGCTAGACAAAGGGTCATAACATATGTCTAGTTGGTGCACCAAGTATAAAGCCTTCTTATACGCTACCCACTTTTCTTTTCTCAGCTCTTGTTAATCTAAATCAAATTCATTCCTGATGAGGTCTTCAGGGAATTGAAATTGATGGGGTTTAGCTTTGCATACAGCCCTCTTCCTACACATACCATTGAAGAAATCTTCGAGGTCAACACACTGAGAGACTGCAGTTGATAAATGATATGGCTGGAGGAAATCTCCAAAACATTTCCAACCTCCTTTGGTTATCACAAATTGGTGTGCCACGGTAATTGTAGGGAAAATTGTCTCCTTACCTCTACCTATCAATTCTACCTCTTGCACAGCACCAATCTGCCTAAGAATCTCTCCAATTCCCACTTTAAGAGGGACCTGATAAGGTAACAAAAATGGAGTACCTGTGAAACCATATATTCTGAAAACTATGGAAACAGCGTATAAGTAAATATCACCCCAATTGTGGACAATTTTTATGTCCTCTGCAAACTCTTGCGGCCTAATGAATTCCAAAAGCACCTTACGGACTCTTAGGTTTCCCAAACAGATAAGGGTCCTAATTTTTGATGCAAAATATTTATCAAACCTTAGAAAACTTGCATCTTCTCTATCCCATGACAGAACTGTACTCCATAATTGCATTGGCATCTTTTTTCCATCTTTCTCTTTTACAAGGTCCATCCCACTTGCAAAATAGTCACCACCATTGAATAAAAACAAATGCATAAGAAGGGAGTACCACCCAAAGGGCCTATCTACTTTCCCATTCCTGATCCCTATCAATCCATTATGGAAAGCATCAGTTATAAAAGAAACATAATCAAAAGTTATTGCCACAGAAGGATTCAAAATCTGAGCAACCATCAACATGTAGTGAGTAGGCATACTCGCTTCAGCATCTTCCCCTAGGATTTGGCAGAGTGACCAGTATAATCACTTAGCCCTAAGGGTAAACAAATTTATAGAAAAGGGCTCTTCAGTGTTAGGTCCCACAATAGTCAACCCGCCTATCTTCAAAAAGAATTCTTTGAGAGGCCCATTTCTTAGGTGGTTTCTTTGCACATTGTACAGCTGAGCTAGTGATTTAAAATCAATAGGCTCCAGAAAATTAGTGTATTCATTGAACCCAAAGGCATTCCTAAATTCCTCATTGTTAATTTCAATGAGGGTCTTCCCACTGATATCCTTAACACTTCTTGAAGTTGGGTCATAGTTATGTGCAATCTGAGTTAGAAGATCTGCATCAAAGAAAACCCCGGGAACCACCAACTTTCCAACATCCAACTCCCATATACTATTCTAAGGGGCTGGAGAATTTCTCATACTGAACCCAACCTTGAATAATCCCAACCCAGACATCCCTACTTGAGGGTCTCTTAACCAATTCTCCTTATCATATAAACCCTCTCCTATTTTCAGGCGAGAAGCTCTTGGCACCAATTCTTTCATTTTGGAAGCCACATTAGTTGGCAACATCAACTATTCAAGGAAATCATCACAAATGGCCCTCTAATGATAATTGACCTTTCCTAAGAATTCCCTTTTAGGTGCCATCTCTTTTAGAAAATTAAGCAAGCAATTCAACACTATCCTTCAATTGTTCTATGACAAATTAAAGCCTCAGTAAAACAAACATAGTTAAAAAATGATGGCTAAACAAGAGTATAGAGAAACCTGCTTGTACTCGAAGGAATTAACTCTGCAACTGAAGAAGTCTTCTCTGCAACTACTTCTTTACAAGTTCTCTTTAGAATGATATCTCAATTTAATTGATATGAGATCATATATGGTGGATGGGCTCTTAACTGCGACATTGATTCCACATTGTTGGCCATTCCTTCAGAATTGAATTCATGAACAAATTCAAAATTTTTGCTCAAACGGGTCACAATAGCCATGCATTTTCTCTTTTCGCTATTTCACAAAATTTAATTTCTTGGCAACTTTACTTCACAAAATAATGTCGGTCGTCCGATTAAATGAGAATTGATCGGTATTTACACTAGCTTAGTACTTTTACCCTTTTCACTGAACCTTATTTCATTTTGCCATTTTGCAAGTTTTATCCCGTGAGTACCTTACCTTTGTGAAACTATGCCAGGCATTGGATGGGACCCAAACTACACAGCATTTAACCTTCACCTGGATAGTTAGCTTTTTCACTAACTGCACCTTCACCTGACAGCTAATAGGTTTTCGCTATTTCGCATAGCTTAATTTACATTCAACTTTAGGCTGCGAAACAGTGCCAACCATCGGATCAAACCATACTTGATCATCCTTTACACTTCATGTTCTCTTTTCCTTTAAGAACGAAAAACCATTTCGCCATTTCACAGGGGTTAAAATGCTAGCACTTCACCTTCATGAAATAACGCTGGTCGTCCAATCAAATGAGAGTTGATCGGTCTTTACACTCTAAACATTTACCTGCAAATGTGGGCCCTCTGACTTAACTCTAAACATCCAGCATCCATTTATCTTTCAAGCTGACATGTCAATTTTTGATTTGCTAAGAGAAAAATATAAAGTTCCTCTCTATTTTCACCACCTATATCTATCAGAATACCTTTATCGCGCAGTATCTTTCTTTTCTAGGACCCACCTTCTTTGAAACTCTCGAACCCGCCTCACTGACTGTTGCATTTTCTGCCATGTGCCATCATCTTACTTATCTTCAGGACTAGTCAAACCATCAACTTATAATGCCACATCATTTTCACAACTTCGTTGGTTTTAAACCGCGAGCCATTTCATCTTGTGAAATAGCACGAACCATCCAATCAAAAGAAACTTGATCGGCCATTACACTTACTAATAGCCTTGGCTCCGCACTGGGCCCTGCTTCTTTATTGGCTATGTGCTACCACATGGCACTCAACCACTGGCTTTGAAATACCTTTCTCATTTAGCTCAATGTCGACCGCGTGTCTTTCTTTTATACCACCAGTTCCACCTTGGCGGGCCCAGGACTTTTTCTAAGACCACATGTCCATGGACACGTTACCATGTATCATGACACATGGATGGTTCTCATTTACTTTTGCTATTTCATAGGGTATAAAGCACAAGCATCTTACCCCTATGAAATCACGCGGGCCGTTAGATCATTTTCTAGTTACTCGACACTTTACCATCTGAATAGCCTCCAGGAGGGGTGGGTCCGCTAACTCAACTTTGAACACCTAGCGTCTAGTCACCTTCAGAGCTGATATGTCATTTTTTCATTTGCCGAGAGAAAGCACTGGGCTCCAATTAATTCTTGACACCTGTATCTACTAGGTCATCTCCTATCCTACGACCTAACTCACCTCTGGGACCTGCCTTTTAACCTTTAATCCCGCCTTGCTGACTGTTATAACTTATGCCATGTGTTGCCATTCCACTCGCTTTCTTTGACCAGTTGGACCGCCTAGTTGGCATGCCATCTCATTTTCGTAACTTTGCTGGTTTTAAACCACGCACAACTTCACCTAGCGAAATAGAGAAAGTCGTAGATCCATCTGCGAGATGTGCACTACTTACTGGGCTCGACAACTTTAGGAGAAATACACATAAGACATAAAATTTTGCGATTAATTCACATGACCGCCTAGGCAAAAGACAAGGGGGGACACTTCCTACGATCCTAGGACCCATTACTTAAGTGGATAAAGTAACAAAAGAATAGAAACTAGAGGGTTTTTATCAAACACTAGATGATTTAAAATCAAAAACCCTAAACCTTTAAGACCTAACACAGAGCTGAAGCAATTGAAAATGCGTCTTACTCAAGATTTCAAAAATCATAGCCAATTATGGGAAAAGAAAAGCCCAGTTTTAATCAGTGATAACAGCGGCTCTGACTGGGGATGGTTGATCACAAGGTCAACACAAGAAAACTCAGAAACTCTAGAGAAACAGACTAAAACACAGACCCAAATAGAAAAGAAGGAAAGAAACAAAATATGTACAAACAAAGGACCTACTGTGCATGGACATCAAGAGAAGTAATGCTTTAGGAATTGTCCATGCACTGGAAATTCCTATACTTCATCATTCATATTCTTCACAAAATATGAATCCTTACCATTTATGTCACAGACCACAAAAGGACCAACCCATAATGATTTGAATTTTTTGTGCTTTCCTTTGTCCTGTCCTTTAGCATTCCACTAATGAACAATGTCATCAATTTGAAACTTACTTAATGATGTTCTTTTATCAAATAGATATTTGGATTGCAATTGGATTTTCTGATTTCTTTTGTGAGCTAAAGCTCTGAGCTCTTCCACCTCCACAATTTGGATCATTCTATCTACCATAGGTTCAGATAGCTCTATATCCTCATCTTGCAAGAACTTATAAACTGGAAGAAGATTATTTACTAGCAATCTAGCCTGAGCACCATAAACTAGTTCAAAAGGGGACATTCCAATGGCCTTCTTGACTATTATTCTATCTGCCCACAAAGCTAACTTCAATTTTTGATCCCAAGACCTCTTATTTTCTTTAAGGATTTTCTTGATGATAGTCAAAAGGCTTTTATTGCTGGATTCTGCTTGTCCATTCCCTTGAGGGTGATAAGGTTAAGAGTAGGACATGAGTATTCTGTGATTGGTACAAAAGCCTACAAACTCTTCTGATCCAAAACACATGGCATTATCCATCACCAATCTTGCAGGTGTTCCAAATCTAGTTACAACATTATCCATCAGGAAATCAATGACAACTTTACTAGTGGCTCTTCTTGTAGGGATAGCTTCTATCCATTTTGTGAAATAATCAGTGGCCACTATGATCCATCTATGACATCTCCCTGACCTCTCAACAATCTCTCCAATAATATCAATGCCCCACTGGACAAAAGGAGCTTCTATAGAGACTAGATTTAAGGGTAAGGCTCCTTCATACTTCATCTTGGATAAGAATTTCTGACGTGGGTCACATTTCCAAACATATGCATGAGTATCTTTAAAAAGAGTGGGCCAATAATATCCAGCCCAGATTATCTTACCAGTAGTAGTCTTAGCGGAGTAGTGACCTCCACATACTCCATCATGCATTTCAGTCAACACCTGTTTAGCTTGTAATTCATCCAAACACATTAGTAGCTCTCCATCTCTTTTCCTCTAGAAAAGATCACCCTAAATGAGCACATACTTTTGGGACTTGAGTTTCAGAGTTCTTTTCTGATTATGTGTCATTTCTTCTAAGAATGTAGCATCTCTTAAAAATTGGACTATCTCTGAGTACCAAGGTTGCCTCTCAATACTAGTGACTAAAGCATCTCTAACTTCAACATTATGTATTTCTACATTCATGAGATTAGACTCAGTCATGAGCTTAGCCAAACCTAAACCTCTCACCAATTTGGTGATCTTTATTTCCAAGTCAAATTCTTGAATTCTTTTGATCCATCTGCATCTCTTCCCAGTAACCTCAGACTGAGACAAAATATCCTTAACTGTAGCATGTGGAACATAGGCAATGATATTTGCATTCACTAAGTATGGCCTAAAAGTTTTAACAACTTTAACTAGAGCATAAGCTTTTTTCTCCATGGTCTCATATTTTAGCTCTACCGCCTACAAAGACTTACTGTAGAAGGCTATGGGATGTTCATATCCTTCCTCATCCTTTTGTAACAATACTACTACTACTACTGTATGATATGAAGCAAAGGAAAACAGAGAAAAGGGCTTACTGTAATCAGGAGATTTTAGCACTGGTACTTCCTGAATGGCTTTCTTGATCTTAGCAAAAGCCTTAGAGGCTTCTTGATCCCAACAAAATTTAGTATCCTTTTTGAGCAATTTGACAATAGGATTCACTATCTCTGCAAAGTTTGCAATGACCTAGAAAAGATTGAATACCTTTTACATTCTTAGGTTCAGACACCTTATTGATTGCTTCAATTCTTTCAGGGTCTATCCTTATTCCTTCCTTGGAAACTATGTGTCCCAATAGCTTTCCCTCAGTGACTCCAAAATGACATTTCTTGGGATTTAGTGAAACACCAAATTCCAAGGCTTTATTGAACACCTTCTCTAGATGTCCACAATGATCATTAGCTTTCTTAGAGAAATAGGTTAGATCATCTTGATAAACCACCATGATGATATTGATGAATTCTTTAAAGGCTACATCCATGGCTCTCTGAAATGTAGCTCCGGCATTTTTCAACCTGAATGACATTCTCACATAAACATATGTTCCCCATGTAGTAGTAAAGGAAGTTTTGAATTGTTCAGATTCCTTCACTAACACTTGATTATACCCTGAAAAACCATCCATCATAGATAAAAGGCCACATCCTGTCACTCTCTATAGCATGGCTTCCATATTCGGGGAAGAGTAGTTATCTTTCAAAGAGGCAACATTTAAATTTCTGAAATCTACACACAATCTAATGTCCCCATTCTTCTTTCTAACTGGGACTAGATTGGAAACCCAAGAAGAATGCCTTATTGATTTGATAATCCCCCCTTCTCTCAATTCAGTCAACTCTTGCTGCATTTTAGTTTCTAACAAGGGATTGATAAGCCTCTGTTTTTTTCTGAAAGGCTTAGCATCTGGAAGTAAAGGAACTTCATGCTGAAAAAGATCTTGTCTATATGCCTTTAGGTCTTCATAAGACCAAGCAAAAACATGTTTATACTTCTTCAATAAATTAATAAGGTTAGTCCTAACATGAGGGGGTAGCTTCTTTCCAATATATACTAACTTAGGGGATGATTCAGTCCCCAAATTTACCTCCTCTAATTCTTCCAACTCGGTGGTAGACTACTGATGTAAGTGACTATCATTGTAACTGAACATGCTTTCCAACTCTACCAGCCCTTTAGGTATCTCATTGGTTTCCAATTGGACCAAATCATTTCCAAATATTGTCTCTCTATTGTCTACCACTTCCACCAGTGCATTGCAATCAATCTTCTATCCATCATAATCATCAACACATTGGATGAACCTAAGAATGTCTTCATCATCAGCAAAAACTTGCCAATTGTACACATTATTAGGAATAGCAGGCCTATATTTTATTTCCACAGTGGAAATACCGGTTAGTGTTGCATCATCATTTTTCAAAGCAACATTAGCTAGGAAATCTGCCATAATATTCTTTGCTCGCTCTATCCAATTAATAGAAAATGCATCAAAATGCTCAATAACATCCCAAACAACATGCTTATACTGATTTAATCTAGCATTCTTGGATGCATATTTAGATCTCACCTGAGAGACAACCAATTCTGAATCCCCCATCACTTTTAATAGCTGGATTCCATGCCTTTTTGCAACCTCAAGTCCCAGTAACAGGGCTTCATATTCTACAGTATTATTTGTGCACTGGAAGGCTAACAAAAATGAATACTTAAAAGTTATACTTGGTGGGGACACAAAAAGAACGCCTACTTTAGATCCTTCTTTGGAGCAAGCTCCATCAAAATACATCTACCACAGTCCATACTGTTGTGCTTGTAATTCAACCACATTAGGGTCAGTATTCTTCAATTGAGGTAAAATTGGTTGAAGTCTAAAGTTATCTAGATCTACATCAATCATACAATTAAGCATACTAGGGTCTACATTTTCAATTACCCTAGGAGCTCATGGCTCTCTGTACAATTTGACTTGATTACCATTGATCAGAATGGTGGCATAGGATAAGTCCAATTGAATATTTCCTCCTACTGCTACTGCCCATTGCCTAGAAAGTAACATACCATAGTGGGGTTTAGTGTCAATAACAATAACATCCATTTTGTAAGTGGCTTCAAGGAATGCTGCTATTTTTACTTCTGCATCTTTCATTGTACCTATCATAGGTACCTCTCTGTTATCCATGGCATAGCATTTCCCATACACAGTGGTTACTGATAGTCCTAATTCTTTCATAACACCATAGGGCATTACATTAGCAGCAGCTCCCGAATCTATCATGTAGTTTTTAATCAACCAGTTATTGACTAACAAGGTAAAATAGAAGGGATCTACCTATGAAGTCTCTTGAGTGATAGTGGTTCCAACATAAACCTCTGGGGTTTGGAACTCTTGATCCTTTCCAATTCTAGCTGGACTGGTGGGTAAGACTATGTCACTATCAGATATACTAGAGAATAGAGACAAAGCTGCATCCTTATGTTCTTTAATCTTTAGTAATTCTACTAATGGAACAGTGACCTTCATTTGAGTAAGAGCTTGAGCCATGTCAAAGGTAGAACTATTGCATGTTTTAGTGTTAGCTCTGACTCTTTCTATCTTGAACTGACTTGCCTTTTTCACTGTTGCTGCTCCTTGTACATCACCAACATTTTTATCATTTTTGCCTTTGGGTACATCTTTAATTTGTTCCCCCTTTTCTTGACCGACCTTAGGAATAGTGGTAGCACTACTTGATGCCCCCTTTTGAGTGACCTCGTTTACGAACATAGAAGCTGGCTCACCCTGATCAGTGTCTCTCTTAGTGCTTCTCAGGTTATAATTGTGTTTTGTTTTGGCAATGGCAGCTTTAGTGAGATTTCTAACTTCTTCCTCACTAGGCCTCCTAAGATGAACCTCTTCATCCTCAATTGTTACCACATTCAATGTAGGATGCCAATATAAGGTTAACTGTCCTTGCACTAACCTTTCATTATCTAGCACATCATTGTATCTACTTTGCACAGATTCCTCATCACTTTCTATGATGGTTTCAAACATATTAATGTCAGGCTCTGCTTCTGGTCTCATAGATTCTTCAAAAGCTTGAGCCACTGCACACTAATGAGGAGAATGTGGTCCATCACAAGCAATACACTAGGGAGTATTTTCTATATTGTGAACAGTTTTCCCTTTCAAGGGATCTGGAGTGTCTTGACTTTGGGCAATTTTGGGCTTCTCAATTTGGGGCTTACCATCTTTCCAATTGGTATTATATGGCATATCATGCAATCTAGGGGGTTTATCTTGCCAATTATAATGAGGTTTATCATTTTTGTTAACCTTGGCAGTCAGATCTTTCATAGCAGTAACCAATTTCTCTATCTTATCATCCTCCTTAGCAACTTTATTAGATTGTTGTTTTGTTTCTTTCCATAATCTATCATCTGTCCTTCTTCCTAACTTCCCGGATGCTTTTCTGTTACTTTCTACATTTATGGCAATTCTAAAAGCATCTCTCAAGTTATGTGGGTTCTTATCTCTCAAGATATAGGCCATCTTAGAATCAAATGCATTGTAGTATGTATTAAGACACATGTTGTCATCTAACCTCATCACTTGATACAATCTGTGCATGGCCTTCTGGAATCTAGCATTGAAATCAGTGACCATTTCATTTTCAGACTTTCTGATGTTGTTGAATTCATTGAGCATGAAGCTCACATTAGTCTTGTCCCCATACTGCTCTTGAAAACAATTTTTAAAATCTTCCCATGACCCTATGCTATTAACTGGGAGACCTCTATACCAATCTCTTGCATCATCAACCAGGGATTGGACAAACAGTTTCATAATAACATCTTCATCTACTATCTCATAATCATTTATTAGATCCCCAAAATATTTTAGATGTTCCTCAGCACTAATTGCATTGTTCCCAGCAAATTTATAGAGTCTGTCTCTTAACTTAGTAGGAACATGATTTGGATATCCCAGGATCCCATCAAAGAACAATTGTCTATATTGTTCTAAATTGATTGGTCTTCTTTGAAAAGGGGTAATAGCATTATTATTTCCCATGGTCATTTTAACTTTTGGGATTGGAGATTGAGGTACTTGGGTGTACTACTTATTCACAGGGATTTGACATACTGAGGCAATATTAGCATGTACTACAGGTTGAGTATTGGTCTGGGGAAGGGAAATATGTTGAGGATTAGGTTTGCTAAGATCTTCTGATGGAAATGTAATAGGGGCAGCCTTTAAGTAGTTAATCTTTCTTTTTACTTCTTGATTCGCCACTTCTAACTCGGCCTTTTCTAATTCCATTTGGAGATCTTCCTTTTCTTTCCTCATTCTTTCCATTTCTCTCTCATGTGCTAAAAGCTTATGAGAGATCTCTTCTACAATTTTAGATTCCCTTCCATCATCTACCCATTTCTATTTTCCTTTATCCATATTAGCTCTAGGAAGCTGGGAGTCACTAAATACTTCTCTGGTTGGCTGAACTATTGACTTATAAGCTTGTTTAGTTTTGGGGATTAGAATCTCTCTAATCACAGGGCCTTCCTCATCACTCTTTTCTTTCTCCTTAGCAAGTACTTCAAGATCAACTATCTATCTAAGAAGCCTATCTCTTTCCATTAATTTAGCTTTGACTTCCTTCTCCTTATTTGCTTCCTTTTGGGCTCTTAGGGAGATTAAGTGGTGAACTCTTCTATTCAAATCTTCAATCTCTTGAGACACTTCATCCTCATCAGGGAAGTTTTCTTCACAGTTTGATGCATTAACTTGGTCTATGTCAATCAAACTAATGTTCTCATCTATTCAAATCTTCAATCTCTTGAGACACTTCATCCTCATCAGGGAAGTTTTCTTCACAGTTTGATGCATTAACTTGGTCTATGTCAATCAAACTAATGTTCCCATCTATTGTCCTAGGAATAGAGTGCCTAATTGCATTTGAACTGGTTCTATCTCTTGCAGAAACACTAACATGAGATAAATCTTGATTTAAAATAGGTGCACTATCAATATTTCCAAACAATCCTGAATGGAAACCTAATATATCATGTTCTGAATCTCGGGAAGATGAATTAGACTTTGCATAAACAAATCGATCAGGCATCTTACCAGTATTATTATTTTTCTGTACCCAAGCAACATTTGATGGCTCATGCAGCATAGATCTCTTCTGACCCCTTCGTGACTACTCCAACAAACCTTCCTGCAAAGTTTCACAAGGATGTTTCTTCAAGAATGACCTAGTATTTTTTCCTCCTTGCATTATGCTTGTTTTCTATTGAAATGATTACAATTCACAAGGACTGGTCTTAATAAAACAAAGTTGCCACCCACAAGAATATGGGAATTATGAGAAAAGCTTCTAGAATAACATGCAAGGATTCCACAAAACACAATGTTTCTTCTTCACAAACATAACCACAAATCTACGTCTGGATCCTTAATGTGACTCTCCCCAGCAGAGTCATCACTTTTGTTGTCTTCAAAATCTGACTCACTTCAACATCCTTATAATAAGATGATCAAACTCTGTGCAAGATGGATGTTAAGGGGAAGGACACTCTTAGGACAACATATGACAAGGTTTGATTTAACCTTCTACACTTTGGACTTATTCAGAGTCTAGGCAGGCATACCTTTGTGAACTAACTTCACACTTTCAAAAAATAAATCCACAACAAACCAGTTTAGAAAACCAGTCAATTTAATCACCTTGAAACCAGCTAAAACAAAAGAATGCAAATTATACTCATATTCAATCTTGTGATCAACAAAACATGCAATGAACAACTTCAATTAATACCAGTGTTTTATCCAAGGTCACAGAGTCATCTAAATTCAGATAATACTCCCCAAACAAAATATCTTTACGCATCCCATTGGCTCAGCTTTTGTTAATCCTTATACATGCCTAACACTTATAAGAATTTATGCATATCAAATCAAACTCTAATCATCAAGATTCAAAGTTCCCTACAAAGAATTCACTGGTAGGGGTGATCCCCGCATCTTTAATTTACCTCCTAAAGAGAAAAGCTAGCGAACACATCTATTGAAAATTGCCTTGCAACCCCATTCAAACAAAATAACCCTAGATTATTCAGAATGAAAACAGTAAACAAATTGCAGATACACTTGAAGATGACATAAAGTTTACTCAAAAGCCAATGGTCTGTATATTGATATATTTTCAAGGAAGTATTACAAAAAATTTAGAATTTTCTCCATTACACTTAGAAAAGCTCAATTATGAATTTCTGCAGCGTTTTCTTACAATTCTTTTGCGATGCCCTCTCTCTCTAGTCCTGGTATCCATTTATAACAACATGGATGCACAAAGCTTCAGACTTTCTGAGGAGAGTTTGTTACAATCATTTCTTTCGAAACAAAGAAGTTACAAAGCCTTTCACAAAAATAGTTATAAGTCCTTTTCGGCCTCTACGGCTTCTTCAGTAGGTTGTTCAGTTGCAACCTCTTCTACCTTTTCAGGGGCGCTCTCTAACTACTCCAGATCATGGGTGGCATATTTCGTTGTCCACTCATCATACACATCATCGGTCGACCACGAGAAATTAATCATTTTAGCCTTGGCCTTGGTCAACCTTTTCCAGGAGTTTCTCATCTTGGTGACTTCTGAATTGAGAAAACCATAATGTGCCTTAATTTTCTCTATCTCTTGTATTGTCACAACAAAGAAGGAAGCATCATCTAGATCAATAATTCCCGTGATTCTTGCTGGCATTTTGGCTTCTACCTCCTTAAGCCACATTTGTTTGTCCTTCAGTTGATCTGGGCTAGCAAAAACTCTTGGGAGCAACTCAAAAACTTGATTAGGATATTCCTTTTTGCACAAGTTAACTTTCCTATCAACATTATCCACCCTTGCTGCTAATTGTACTAAATCTTTAGTGATGTCACAAGTGGATTTAATGATAGGATTGGCCTTTGCTTCATCATAAGATGCACACATAAACTCTAAATCTTTCTCCCTAGGCCTCCATTTGTCAAAAATAGGTGTCAACATGGCCTTATCTCCCTTGAGATCATTCCATATATCAAAAATTTTACCTACATTATTGTATAGCAATGAGGCATTCACAGTACCTGCAAAACTAGTGACAGTGGCCTTTACTCTATCCTCATACTTCTTTGCATATGAGGCTTGAGCCTATTTTAAATTCTCTAATTCTTGAGGAGTAATCTCAATCATTTGGGAGGTAGAAGGTGCTGGAGACAGTGGGAACTCAATGATAGGGCTGGTAGGTGGAGGTCTGGCTAGAGAAGAGGAGATCATCATTGTTGAGGATTCACCATGATGATACTGTCCTGCTAGTTGCTTCTGCAATTTAGCAATGATACTATCTCTATTCCTTACCTCTTCTTGCACATTAGTATAAGCTTTTAAAACTGTCTCCAATTTAACCTAGAGATCTGCCTTTTCTTTAGCTTCCCTTTCCACTACTGCAACACTAAATTTTGTAGTTTCTAGTACAGTGCTAGTAGCTTCCACTACACCAGTAGTCTGTACCCTCTTCACCATCATCCCTCCAAGGTAACTTGACATTGAGGTGTCCTTTTTCTTCTTATTTTCATCTCTTTTTAGAGACCACATAACTAATGCAACATTGTCTTTATTGAAAGTGACTCCCTCCATAGGTTTAGTCTCCTTTCTTACTGCTTCCAGGACCAGAGCATCTACTATATCCCATTCAGGGAGAATAAGTACCCTAGCCTGAGCCACCATGTCTCTTCCTTTCTGAGGAGTTATGGTTTTAAATTCTTCAACCATTTCTTGCTTTATTTCTTCCTCTATTGTAGTTGGGTCTTTATGAGGCTGCTCACCCTTTCTTTTCTCGCACCTTGCATTGTATTTGTCAATGCTCTACTTCCACACAAATTGCATGAATACTTCTTATGTGATGAACTTGTCATCAGCCAAGAAATATTCACTAGCTCATTTGATCTCAGGATCCCATTCTTGGCCTTTGAATTCACTAGTGGTGATATTCATTTTAGCAGCTAAGTGCTCTTCTGGCATTCCTCCCTCTATTTCATCATAAGTGTAGGCAATCTCCCCTAGACTATCTAACTGCAATAGCTGCTCAGCTGCTACTTGTTCATCTCCTATATGGATAGGTGATTGTGATGGGGAATATAAAGGTTCTTCAGGTTGTACCTCTTTTCCCACTCTTTGGTTCTTTGGGATACTAGGGATGTCAATGACATCGTGTATCTTCCTCTTACCTATAGAGGTAGAGGAATCCCCTAAAGCAGGCATAAGTACACTATAGTTAGACTTCTTATGGAGCATGTAATTACCAGGAGGGATCGGCCTAGCAGATGCAGACCTATTTAAAATCAATCTTGCTTTCTCACGGTTATTCTTGATTACAACCTCCCTTTTTTCTTTTAGTATTTGCATCACCTCCTCAAAACTAAGAATCAAAAACTTCATCTTCTCTGCGAAAGGGTGAAAGCTAGACAAAGGGTCATAACTTATGTCAAGTTGGTGCACCAAGTATAAAGCCTTCTTATACGCTACCCACTTTTCCTTTCTCAGCTCTTGTTAATCTAAATCAAATTCATTCCTGATGAGGTCTTTAGGGAATTGAAATTGATGGGGTTTAGCTTTGCATACAGCCCTCTTCCTAAACATACCATTGAAGAAATCTTCAAGGTCAACACACCGAGAGACTACAGTTGATAAATGATATGGCTGGAGGAAATCTCCAGAACATTTCCAACCTCCTTTGGTTATCACAAATTGGTGTGCCATGGTAATTGTAGGGAAAATTGTCTCCTTACCTCTACCTATCAATTCTGCCTCTTGCACAACACCAATCTGCCTAAGAATCTCTCCAATTCCCACTTTAAGAGGGACCTGATAAGGTAACAAAAATGGAGTACCTGTAAAACCATATATTCTGAAAACTATGGAAACAGCGTATAAGTAAATATCACCCCAATTATGGATAATTTTTATGTCCTCTGCAAACTCTTGCGGCCTAATCAATTCCAAAAGCACCTTATGGACTCTTGGGTTTTCCAAATAGATAAGGGTCCTAATTTTTGATGCAAAATATTTATCAAACCTTAGAAAACTTACATCTTCTCTGTCCCATGACAGAACTGTTCTCCATAATTGCATTGGCATCTTTTTTCCATCCTTCTCTTTTACAAGGTCCATCCCACTTGCAAAATAGTCACCACCTTTGAATAAAAACAAATGCATAAGAAGGGTGTACCACCTGAAGGGCCTATCTACTTTCCCATTCCTAATCCTTATCAATCCATTATGGATAGCATCAGTTATAAAAGAAGCATAATCAAAAGTTGTTTCCACAGAAGGATTCAAAATCTGAGCAACCATCAACATGTAGTGAGTAGGCATACTCGCTTCAGCATCTTCCCCTAGGATTTGGCAGAGTGACCAGTATAATCCCTTAGCCCTAAGGGTAAACAAATTTAGAGAAAAGGGCTCTTCAGTGTTAGGTCCCACACTAATCAACCCACCTATCTTCAAAAAGAATTCTTTGAGAGGCCCATTTCTTAGGTGGTTTCTTTGCACATTGTACACCTGAGCTAGTGATTTAAAATCAATAGTCTCTCGAATATTAGTGTATTCATTTAACCCAAAGGCATTCCTAAATTCCTCATTGTTAATTTCAATGAGGGTCTTCCCACTGATATCCTTAACACTTCTTGAAGCTGGGTCATAGTTATGTGCAATCTGAGTTAGAAGATCTGCATCAAAGAAAACCCCGGGAACCACCAACTTTCCAACATCCAACTCCCATATACTATTATGAGGGGCTGGAGAATTTCTCATACTGAACCCAACCCAGACATCCCTACTTGAGGGTCTCTTAACCAATTCTCCTTATCATATAAACCCTCTCCTATTTTCAGGCGAGAAGCTCTTGGCACCAATTCTTTCATTTTGGAAGCCACATTAGTTGACAACATCAACTGTTCAAGGAAATCCTCACAAATGGCCCTCTCATGATAATTGACCTTTCCTGAGAATTCCCTTTTAGGTGCCATCTCTTATAGAAAATTATGCAAGCAATTCAACAATATCCTTCAATTGTTCTATGATAAATTAAAGCCTCAATAAAACACACACAGTTAAAAAATGATGGTTGAACAAGAGTATAGAGAAACTTGCTTGTACTCGAGGGAATTAACTTTGCAACTGAAGAAGTCCACTCTACAACTACATCTTTACAAGTGCTCTTTAGAATGATATCTCAATTTAATTGATATGAGATCATATATGGCGGTTGGGCTCTTAACTGTGACATTGATTCCACATGCTTGGCCGTCCCTTCAGAGTTGAATTCATGAAAGAATTTGAAATTTTCTCTCCAACGGGTCACAACACCCACGCATTTTCTATTTTTGCTATTTCGCAAAACTTAATTTCTTGTCAACTTTACTTCACAAAATAACATCGGCCGTCCGATCAAATTAGAATTGATCAGTATTTACACTAGCTTAGTACTTTTTCCCTTTTCACTGAGCCTTATTTCGCTTCGCCATTTCACAAGTTTTATCCCATGAGCACCTTACCTTTCTGAAACTAAGCTAGGTGTTGGATGGGACCCAAACTACACGGCCTTTAACCTTCACCTGGAGAGTTAGCTTTTTCAGTAACTGCACCTTCACCTGACAGCTAATGGGTTTTCGCTATTTTGCATAGCTTAATTTGCATTCAACTTTAGGCTGTGAAATAGCGCCAACTGTTGGATCAAACCATACTTGATCATCCTTTACACTTCATATTCTCTTTGCCTTTAAGAATGAAAAACCTTTTCGCCATTTCACAGGGGTTAAAATGCGAGCACTTCACCTTCGCAAAATAACGTGGGTTGTCTGATCAAATGAGAGTTGATTGGTCTTTACACTCTAAACATTTACCTGTAAACATGGGCCCTCTAACTTAACTTTGAACATCCAGCATCCAGTCATCTTTCAAGCTGACATGTCGATTTTTGATTTGCTAAGAGAAAAATATAAAGTTCCTCTCTATTTTAACCACCTGTATCTGTCAGAATACCTTTATCCCACGATATCTTTCTTTTTTGGGACCCACCTTCTTTGAAACTCTCGGACCCGCCTCGCTGACTGTTGCATTTTCTACCATGTGCCATCATCTTACTCACCCTCAGGACTAGCCGGACTACCTTCTTAGAATGCCACATCATTTTCACAACTTCATTGGTTTTAAATCGTGAGCCATTTCATCTTGCGAAATAGTGCGAACCATCCAATCAAAAGAAACTTGATCAACCGTTACACTAACTAACAGCCTTGGCTCCGCACTGGGCCCCGCTTCTTTATTGGCTATGTGCTACCACATGGCACTCAACCAATGGCTTTGAAATACCTTTCACATTCAACTCAACATCAGTCACGTGTCTTTCTTTTATACCGCCGGTTCCACCTTGGCGGGCCCATGGCTTTTTCTAAGACCATGTGTCCATGGACACGTTGCCATCTATCATGACACATGGACGGTTCTCATTTACTTTCGCTATTTCACAGGGTATAAAGCACAAGCATCTTACCCCTATGAAATCACATGGGCCGTTAGATCATTTTCTAGTTACTCGACACTTTACCATCTGAATAGCCTCCAGGAGGGGTGGGTCCGCTAACTCAACTTTGAACACCTGGCGTCCAGTCACCTTTGGAGCTGATATGTCATTTTTTCATTTGTCGAGAGAAAGCACTAGGCTCCAATTAATTCTTGACACCTATATCTGCCAGGTCATCTCCTATCCTGCGACCTGACTCACCTCTGGGACCTGCCTTTTAACCTTTAATCCCGCCTTGCTGACTGTTGTAACTTATGCTGCGTGCTGCCATTCCACTCACTTTCTTTGACCAGCTAGACCACCTAGTTGGCATGCCATGTCATTTTCACAACTTTGCTGGTTTTAAACCACATGCAACTTCACCTAGCGAAATAGTGAAAGTCGTAGATCCATCTGCGAGATGTGCACTACTTACTGGGCCCGATGACTTTAGGAGAAATACACATAAGGCATAAAATTTTGTGATTAATTCACATGACCACCTAGGCAAAAGGCAAGGGGGGACACTTCCTACGATCCTAGGACCCATTACTTAAGTGGATAAAGTAACGAAAGAATAGAAACTAGAGGGTTTTTATCAAACACTAGATGATTTAAAATCAAAAACCCTAAACCTTTAAGACCTAACACAGAGTTGAAGCAATTGAAAATGCGTCTTACTCAAGATTTCAAAAATCATAGCTAATTATGGGAAAAGAAAAGCCCATTTTTAATCAGTGATAACAGATATTAGCATGATATAAATTATATGAGTCTAGAGAAAAGGAAAAGAAAGAAAAAAGTAGGAGTGAAGAAAATAATGATCAAGATTCTTCAACATCTGCATCTAAGACTCCAAGATATGTCCTAAAGAATCACTCAGAAGATAGATCATTAGAGACAAGAAAAAAGGTGTTATCACAGGGAGAAAAGAAACATAAGAACAAGTCTATTGGAAAGAGAAACTGTACCAGTAGAGATTAGTGCAGAAGGAATATTCTAGAGGGTTGTCACTGATGGCAACTCAAATCAGATATCACATCTAATATGCAGAATTGTTCTACCAAATTTTTGATATTCATTTTACTTAAGTCTGGAAGGTGGAATACAGTATGCAACAGAGAATGGGTACATTGAGGAAAACTCAATTTTGGTTGCAATGGAAGAGTTAGGTGATTGGATATTCAAGATGGATTAATTCGCAATCCTAGTCTCCAGTATTAATTCTCATGCAAGATTGAAGATTCAGTATATGGTATTTCAAGAAGAACATAATTATTTTGGTATAGCATGTGGCACAAAATCTTTTGGATAATTTTGGTAATTGGTTATGAGTCTGAGGTGGTCGAGCCAACATGTGTGAATATTATTATCAATATGTTTATGTCTACATATGGATTTGTAATTAGATTGATCTGACTTTGGTTACACATTTCATGTTGCGTGTTATGTGGTTTTTGGGGCTGACATGGAATTGATTTAATTTAGTGATGCGGATATATAAGAATAATTTTTTTGAGCATTTTGGTATGTGGTGTGTGTAATTTTTATTTGCAAAGACTCTATGAATGATTTGTACATAGTTTCACATGCACTATCTTTGATTTGGTGATCCCATATATGAAAGAGAAGTAGAAGAAAGGAGAGAGATAGAATAGTGGAAGAAGATCATTTGCACTTAATTGGATTTGATTTTTGGCATTTGAAGATGCTACTATTTAGTTCAGTTATTCTTTTTATCATTTTTAATCACTTGTAAGGCAGTGAGCCTTACTCCAGGTTGTAGCCCTCTTTGGTAATTGACCAGTGAGCTCTAGGCAGTGTGCCTCAATGCATGTCAATTCCCCTTTTGTAATATTATTATACTCTTGATCACAGTATTATAATATTTTGGTCTCAATCCCATAGTGGTTTTTCCCTTTTCGAATTTCCACGTAAAAATTCTGCTGCTATGGCTTTTTTGCTTGTTTACATTGAGTTTCTGCACTTTTCTTTTAAGCATTTACATATGTTGGATTAAGAATCAATTTAAGAAAGTTGTAAACTTCACAATAGTGACTCATCCCCTCTCAGTGTTGATTGATTCCAACAATTTGTATCCTAGCCTAGGTCCTTTGAGAAAGCCTAGCAGCTTGAGGAAGATCCGAGATAGTGAAGTGATGGAATCTAGTTTGCAGAAACAACTTACAGTGGCACTTGAAGATCTTGATACTACAAGAGAAGAAGATGGTAGACTTAGAATAATTCTAAGAGATACCGAATACTTCATTGAGTCTCTGAAGGAGACAATGAACATATCCAGAGAAAAGAAACAAGATCTTATGGACAAACTTAAGGAGAAAGAAGAACAAAGAATTGATAATCAAGCCCATAAAAGACAAGACAGATGAATATGAAAAACTTGCTAGAGATAATGCACTTTTTAAGAATTAAATGAAATCCATTATGATGAAGCTAACAAATGAGATTGAAGATAGGAAGAAGAATGAGGAAAGCTTGTCTCAGACATTGAAGGATAGATTTGATGAATGTTAGAGATTTAATAATGAAAATGACTTATTAAAGCTTGAATTAATACAGTCCCGTAATAATGAACAAGAACTTGAAAGATAGATCGTAATTCTAAGAGATGAACTTACCACTACTAGTGAGTACAAAAAAAATTTAATGTGAGTTCAACTAAGTTAAATGAGATGCTACAAAAATCATAAGAATAAAAGTGATATGGGAGAACTTCGATTTGAGAAAAGAGAAACCTTTGGATCTAGAGAGAACAATCATCAAAAGAACAAGAGATCTCTGGTAAGAAAACCTAATTCTTATAAATTCAATGGCGAATGCTATATTTGCAATAAATTTGTCCATACGGAAAGTCAATTTAGAAATAGAGCTAATCATATTGTTTCAATTTCAATAAATTGATGGACTTGAAAAGCACTAATAGGGGGGGTGAATCAGTGATGCCAAATAAAACACTACTTCAAACACTAACCAGTAGATGAACAAGCATTTAAAAAAAATACATGCTATCCAAAATGATATAACAAAATCCACAAAAAGTAAAGCATCCACCATAACACAAGTGTTTATACGTGGAAAACCCAAATAAGTAAAAACCATGGTGAGATGGAACTCACAAGTTAACTATATGCAATAATAGATAACTGACTGGTTAAGGTCTACAAAGTGCTCTGCTAGGAGAGAATCTTGTTAGAGATCCCAAAGCTTGATTAGAAGCTTATACCCTGCTAAGAGTACTACCCTATTAGGAGTAACCTCGTTGGAGGATTTGAGAATCCAAACTAATGGATCACCTTGTTCGAGGATTTGTACAATGAAGCTTGTTAGAGCTTACCCAGTTAGAGGACTTGATTCTATTGTAATTATTAGAAAACAACAAGAATGGTTTGATCTATTCTGAGTAGCACAATACTTGCTTGATCAGATCCTTCTAAGTACATTCAACACTACTCTTCATCTTAACACTTATCACTCTTCAATAAAAGATCTCACTCTTTATGCATATCAGTATTCACATTACATTATAACCATACTCATTCTCTATATATTTCAAATGATTCACTAAGATGTCTTAAAATGGACATTCAAATCTTATGTTGGCCTAAGGAAATCAAAACACAATTTCCTAGGTGTAGTGTATCTAGACAAGTGATCAGAACTCATCACAAAAATGACCACCAAGAAGTCAGTGCTAGTAACTCATCACAAAATCAGATATCAGCTAGAATAGTCAAGACTAGTTGGAACAAAATATGTGAATTGTTGTCCTGGAATCTTCCGCTTGATCTCCATCTTCATCTTCATCTTAATTTTAATGCCGACTTAGTGTAGCCACAGGTTGTCTCTTATGCACATACCGGTTGGCACAAAGTACCGGTTAGAGATAAACCTTAAACATACCAATTGGCAGTGTAAACCAATTGATGTTACATCGGTAGTCAATGTAATCATCAATGACAACAAGTGATGAATACATTACACTCATCATCAAGCCATCAATATCCCCCTTTGGCATTGATGGCAACACTTAGAAAATTTTAGAGTAATACAATACCGCTAAGTGCGCATACACAACAAATTTACACATATACTCATACTCCCCCTTAATGCATGCATAAATACAAAATTTTCAAAAACACACATACATATTTCTACTCCCCCTTTGATAACAATGTCAAAATGAAAAAGTAAAATATATACATATATATAGAAAATCTATATCAAAGTGTTCAACATATATTAACAACTTAAAAAGAGTTCATGCATTGGCTAATCTCATAAAAATATCATTGAAGTTCTACTTCATCCATGATAAAGCATTTTCCCATGATTCCAACATATTAGCAATATACTCAAATGTTGACATCAACTAGGAATGGAATTCTTACATTGAGTCTAGTGTGCAGGTTTTAGGAGTAGCATGAATAGCTTCTGCATTGGAGTAGGCTCTCTAAAGAATGTTAGCCTGTGATGTGAGAAGACTCTTGAGCTCTTTTAGAGATTGAAGTCTCTTATCCTTCTCATTATCATTCTTGTCCAATCTGTCATGCAAATCATCTACAGATGGTTAAAGGCATGAATGGAGTCCTAGAGTGGGACATATGCCTTGCATATCCTTTCCATTTCTTGCTCAGTTTCAACTTGACTCTTAGAAATGTTAAAATAAAAGAAAGAAACATTGGAGGTAAAGGCAAGATACTTTCCTCCAAATTCAATAGCTTTTCTCAACAGACTTCCATTATGAGATAGAACCATTTTGCCACTTTCAATGTTCTTTGCCAGTTTATCTCCATATTTATTCTTGTGGCTCTTCTCAACAAACAATTAAGTAGTATCTTCAAGTGACTTGATTTGATTAGATGCATCTACAACTAACTGACCAAGTTTGCTAATGGGTGTAGGAAGATGTGCAACAGTTGTTTCCGATAGTAAACCAGACAAAATTTCTACTACATTCTGGATTGTCTCTACTTCAATCCTTTGCTCTTTCAGTCTCTTCTTATGAGCTCTAGATTGCATAACATTAGCAATCTTCAACATTTCTGATGTGCTCAAAGTTTTCATATCAATGGGTCCTGAAATACTTAAAGAATCATCATCATCATCTTCAAGTAGTTTCAGCTTTGCCAATTTAGGAGGTATTCTCTTAATGATAGCTCTCTCTGTATTCTGCTCTGTTGTCTTTTCAGGTAACTGAGTGACAACTTTCTCAGTAGACTACTTTTGAGTATTTTCAATGACCGGTGGAGATTGGGGTTTCTCCATTCATTTTGTTACCAGTTCATTGTCCACTTTTAGCTGAATAGCCAGTTGATCAACTAATGTAACATCTAGTTCAGTAATTGTAGGAGGCTCCATATCTGGTGCAGTGTTGTCTCCATATAGGTCCATTGTATTATGAACATCTTCATCAACAAGAATAATGGAATCATCCTTCTTCTTGATTGGATAGATTATGTCAGGTTGAACAATCTCCTCTTCATCCATTTCCAGTAGAGGAACATCATCTGTAGTATTATCCTTTTTTCTAGAGTGGATGAGTTCTTCCCTTTGTTTGATTACATAAGCTATCTGATGTGTCTTGGACTCAATAACTGCCCTTTTTGTATTAAGAAGCTTCAATCTTCTCATTTAAAATCAAAATGTACTTTGTATTTCTCAACTAAAGCACTAATTCCATCCAAGGATAAATTGGGAAAATATTGTACAAATATTTCATCAATAATTTTCTTTTCCAATTGAATAGCTTCCTCCCATTTATCTAAAAGAGTATTATACAAAGAGATTGAAATATCCTTTTCCAAGTCATGCAAAAATATATTGTAATGACCCAAATAAGTGATTACCTATTGAATGACTTTCTTCTGCTCATCTTCAGTGAAAGAATCAAAATATTCTTTGACATTGTCAAACCTATTCCTTCCTAGTGTCTTCATTGTTCTCTAAAAAACTATGTCAGGTTTGTAGGTATCTATATCAATAGGTGTAGTTTCCTTTGGCACTACCTTTACCTTCTTGGATGTTTTGTTGGTTGCTTTTTCCTTCTTTGGTTCTTCTTCAAAATCTATTTCCTAAGACTTTGGTTGCAAAATCAATTTTCGATTTGTATTCTTTGGTGCACTCTGCTTCTTTACATATACTTTAGGTGTCGGTTCCTTTTTGGTTAGGACACTCTGAGTCACCCTTGTGGTCTTTATCACAGGAGATGTTTCATCAGACTTCTTTTTCTTCCTTTCACATTAGCTACATGTACAGTACCAATTTTTGTTGGTACAACTTGGACTACCACAGTGTCCAATTTTTGCCTGTTGTTTATCTCTAGGCAATGCTAATAGGGTATTAGCATAGCCAACCAATAAATCATGATTAAACTCATAGATCATATCTTCCATCTCTTCCTCTCTGGGCTCAATTTCTTGCATCAAGCAAAAGTCAGTGGTAACAGTGAAGACTATGTCTTTTGAAAAGTACTTTACCACATCTTTAGCTAATCTCATTCTCATGCTCATCTTTTTCCTGAAATTCATTAAAATACATATTCAGGGCAGCTAAAAAGGTATTCTTCACAACCTTAATGTTTTTCTTGATCTGTGCATTGACCGGTAGGTCTTTTGACCATTCAATGTCTCCAATTCTAGGTAGGAAGTTCTAGAAATAGAAAAATAACCCAACTAATAGCTTACCATATTTGAACTTTTGAGTGTTGTCCTACTTAATAGATTGCAAATTTTGAAATAATTGCCCTCTGATGGCTTCACAAAGATCATAATCGGCATTATCAATAATCATTCTATGTACTGTATGAATTGCTATAGATGGAACACTATTAAGTCTACTGGAGTAAAATACCCGATAGCCTATCACCATTGCTGCTAGTTTCACTGCATGGTCTTTAATATTGTTGATAGAAAAAACATGCCCATCAGATGTAGAACCGGTTAATTTGAAGCCAGTATCCTTTGAAATTCGTCTTAGCACAAGAATTTCATCGGTTGAGAAATAACCAGTTATAGCCTGAATAGATTCCTTGGGTATTGTGTGAGTCCTTTCTAAATATATGTTCTCTCTGTGAACTCGACTCAAAATGATTCTGATGTGTTCTTCCTCAAAATCTTCAAGAAAGTAGGCAACATTATGAAAAACCTTTTTCAAAAACCCTAGCATATTTTGTTTCAATCTTTTTGTTCTTATCACAGAGTGATTTCAACTATGTATAAATGTGTAGAGTTCCTAAATCTTCTATCTTGCAGTCTATATAGCTAGACAAGTCACCTTTGACCATAAATATGCTCGGGACTTGTGACAATGCATTATAAGACATAATTTGGTTTGGCTTTAGAGCTTTCTTAGGCTCAGCAGTGATCATCAACCTCTCTATAGACTTAGAAGTAGATGCCATTCTAGATAAGCAAGTTTTGAAGTGGTATACTCAAATAAATACCTTGTTTCTTGCACGTTGCTCCATTTACCAGTTGAAATTGTTGGGAAAAATGGTGTCTCAACCTTGCATTTATGCGAGGTTACTATTTATAGTAAGTTTTCATTTGAGCACGAAATGGTGCGAAACTCTCCCTGAAGCTTCTGGTTGGCTAGATAAGCATTCCGGTAAAGTTGCGTCGCAAGGTCACAGCTAGTTTTGAAGATATTAAAGTTTTCGTCTTGGAGGGGTGCGATAAAATGTTTAAATTTAATTTTGGAGGCTTTAGAGGCTCCGAAATGCCCTGAAAAGTGGTTGTAACCGGCGTAGCCGGTTACGAGGTGATAGAGCACTTCGCAAGCTTTCTGGCGCTTCAAATGGTTCGTCAATCGGACACCCGATCCTCAAGTTATGGCCTCCGGAAGTTTGTACTCCTGAAATAGGAAAAATAATTTGTATCGGATACATAAATGAGCTGTAAAAGGGAGCGACACATGTTGATGTGTGCTTTAACATGTCATAGGGCATCTAGAAGGGAGATAAGGTCGGCTACACCTTATTGGGTGGTTTTAGCCCATGGTTTTGTAATACCGTTTGACGGTTTCTTGTATTGTATCTCCTATTTATGAGGTGTGTGAGATAGAGGTTGGGTGTAAGAGTCTTATGGCTATTGAGTTGCCTCTGAATCTCTGATTAGTGGTACTCCTGCAAAGAGCTTGCTCTGCAAGTATGTTGTAATCTGTTTTTGATTGCTGAATAAAATATTGAGCTGCTTTTGGAGTGTGGGGTTTTTCTCCCGAAAGGGTTTTCCCCACGTAAATCACTGTGTTGTGGTATGAATGCTATTATATCTATTTCTATTTTCTGTAACTATTGTAATGATCTGAAAAAGTTTTGCATTACCCTCCTCTCAAGGTTAGTGTAGGAAGTTGTTTCCGCTACTTAACTTCCTTACAAAAATACCCAAATGCACACCAATTTGCCTCTCTGCAACTTTTGATTCAACTTAATTTCTCTAATCATGAAACAATTTGCCAATTGACAACAAGACAATCTTATTCAACTCTGCAATCGCTTCAAATTTCTTTTTCAAAAGAGTTAGGTTTAAAATGAAAAAGTAAAACTTGCTTTTATCCTTTTTACCAACTACAATAAATGTTTGCACTTTATGGTTACAAACCCTAATTTCACCACTCAAGTGAAAAACTAGTTGATAACATGTCAACAAAAAGTCACCAAAATTCATGATTCAAAAATTCTTTCCCACTCATTTTACAAGGGGTCCGGAGATGTTTTACTGTTAAGCTCCCCTTAGCCATATTAAAATAGGCTTAAGTCACTGGTGTTGGGTTCTCTTCACTAGGTGAAGGAATAGTTTCTTCTCTAGGCAAGTCATCACTTTTCTTCTTCCAAATTCGATTCATATCCTCTATGGTTTCCTCAACATCAATTTTCTACTTTCCTTTCTGATCCTTGAAAGAGTTGACCGGTTTGTTGTTTCTTGATCTACAAAATTTTGCTAAGTGCCCTGGTTTGTTGTAGTGGTAATAGACCATACTAGATGATCTCCAAGGTCCTACATTTTCTCTTCCTGTTCTTCTTCTGCAATTCATAGCCACATGACTAAAGTTATTATAGAAGGTGCAAATAACATTTGTTACCTTTTCCATCTTGAATGGACTCAACTGGTTGTCGTAGGATCTTTGCTAGTTCATGTTTACTTGGTTGTCAAAGTTCCTTATCTGGTCACCATTTGGTCTTGGATGCATGTGTGGTACAGGATTTTTTACTCCATATCTGCACTCAACATGTCTATGCCCATACATTCCACATGTGAAGCAATGACCTTCAAACTTTCTTGACACATACCTAGCATTAGTATTGTAATTTGCATTTATGTTAGGTTTGTCTCTACAGACATTTGCAATATGACTAGGGTTATGGAAAACAAAGAAGATGGGTTTAAAAACCTTCTTACCGGTAGTCTTATTGACTTTAGGAGCAGTTTTGTTCTTTGGACAGTTACTCTTTGTACTGAAGGATTCACCTTTTTCAATTGTATGAAAACCAAGTCCAAAGATATCACCCTTCATTCTCTATGATTGAATTTGTTCTTCCAGCATGTTAGAACTTTTGATGAAATTCTCCAATTTCTCACTGGCTTCAGTAAGCTTTTTGATGAGATCTTTATTATGCTTAGACAAGTTCTCTTTCAGAGACGATGCCAACTCAAGATCTAGCTTTAGGTTCTCATTTTCTTTTGTTTCAGCAATCAAGTTCTCATGCATAGTATCTTTTTTCCCATTTGATCTTTATAATCTCTTGATCTCTCTCCTTGATAGGATCTTCAACAGCTCTTTTGGCTTCCAGTTCCTGACTCATGTGGATAGTGAGACATTCCAGCTCTCTCCTTAGATTCAGTTTCTCACCATTCAACTTTTTAACTTCTTCTGCTAAAGCTTCAATATTGGCTTCATCTGAAGAACTATTATCAGATATTTCTAACATTTTTTCAGATAGCTCTCTCCTTTTGACTTGAGAAGCTTTCAGTTTGCCCCTAAGGGATTCAACTTAGTTTCTACTAGCTTCTAGCTCTCTAGTCATCTCAAAGTAGCTCATGTCCCCCATGGTAGTTTCAAGACTCCCTTATAAGAGGTTAGGCTTCAAAGAAGTTAGGCTTTGATACTAATTGATGGACTTGAAAAGCACAGAGAGGGGGGGGGGGGTGAATCAGTGACACTAAATAAAACACTACTTCAAACGCTAATCGGTAGATGAACTTAACCAAGCATTTAAACAAAATACATGCTATCCAAAATGATATGACAATATCCACAAAAAGTAAAGCATCCACCATAACACAAGTGTTTATATGTGGAAAACCCAAATAGGTAAAAACCACGGTGAGATGGAACTCACAAGTTAACTATCTACAGTAATAGATAACTGACCGGTTAAGGTCTACAAAGTGCTCTGCTAGGAGAGAATCTTGTTAGAGATCCCAAAGCTTGATTAGAAGCTTATACCCTGTTAAGAGTACTACCCTGATAGGAGTAACCTCATTGGAGGATTTGAGAATCCAAACTAATGGATCACCTTGTTAGAGGATTTGTACAATGAAGCTTGTTAGAGCTTACCTAGTTAGGGGATTTGATTATGTTGTAATGATTAGAAAACAACAAGAATGGTTTGATCTGATCTGAGTAGCACAATACTTGCTTGATCAGATTCTTCTAAGTACATTCAACATTGCTTTTCATCTAAACACTTATCGCTTTTCAACAAAAGCTTTCACTCTTTATGCATATCAATATTTGCATAACATTATAACCATACTCATTCTCTATATATTTCAAATGATTCACTAAGATGTCTTAAAATAGACATTCAAATCTTATGTCGGCCTAAGGAAATCAAAACACAATTTCCTAGGTGCAGTGTATCTAGACAAGTGATCAAAACTCATCACAAAAATGACCGCCAAGAAGTCGGTGTTTGTAACTCATCACAAAATCAGATATCAGTTAGAATAGTCAATACTGGTTGGAACAAAACATGTGAACTATTGTCCTGGAATCTTCATCTTCATCTTCATTTTGATGCTGACTTAGTGTAGCCACAAGTTCTCTCTTATGCATATACTGGTTGACACGAAGTACTGGTTAGAGATAAACCTTAAACATACCAGTTGATAGTGTAAACCAATTAAAGTTACACCAGTACTCAATGTAATCATATGTGTGTGTGAGAGTGTTTCATCAATGACAACAAGTGATGAATACATTACAATCATCATCAAGCCAACATAAATATGGTCAAAAGTCAGTTGAATGCAGAAGTATGGTAAAATATAAGAGCCTATGCTTGTGGAAGATTTGGACATATTTATAATCAATGTAGATCAAAAGGAAATCAATGTAATTCTCGGCCTAATCTAAGAAACAACATTATTTTCTATGCTTGCAATAAAATCGGTCACATTGCTAAATTTTGCAGAAGCAAGAATGTGAACAATAATGTTCTAGCAGACAAGAGAAAAGAAAATGATAAGGGAAAACTTAAGGTCGAAGAGATTAGAGAGAAGTACAAGAAGAAATGGGTTAAAAATGAAGATTCTAATGTAGGGAATGAATCCTCATCTGGTAACTAAGGCATTTGGCCTTCTGGGAAGCTTTTCATGTGGATCATAAAAAACCCCATAGCTAAGATCTATAGTTGGTTGTGGTGAGTTGTAGATGGTTGTAGACTCTTGTGCAAATGATTCTAAGATATATTCAAAAGATTTCATGCCAATTTGATGCTCCATTACAATATGCATGGGATTCATTGTTGGTATTTTGGTATGGTTTTGTCATTGATGTCAACACCTACTAACACTTATCAACTCTAGCACTTTGGAGAATCAACAACATTCACCAACAGGCAAGTGACTTATGCACAATCACTGGTATATGGTACACCGGCATGATATAATGATCATCGACACTTAGAATGGCATGGAAAACACCTGGTTATTTTGAAGATATCATTTGGACACTTTATTATGGAGTTTTCGTCATCGACATATTCTTAATTGCATATTTGTTGTTACCGGAAAATAGGTCTAGGATAAGCACCGACAGGCTTATCTATTCTAGATCAGCACGACACGCATTGGAGATGATTTTATTGTTATTGTACATGCATTAAAGACGACATGTTGTATCAGTTATTGCATCGGACATTATTTTGTAAATTGATTTTATTCTAATATCTTTTAGAGCCGACCTACTAAAATTATTCCTAGGTTATGATAAATGTAAGATCTTATTTGTAAGATCATGTGTGGAATGCGAAAAAGGATTGTGTGAAGGTATATGCGAGATTAAGCAGAACTATACACGCAAACATCATTTAGAAGGTGAAGCAAGATTTTTGTGAAGATAATTAGAACTACACTGGTACTGAATCCAACATAAGAAGATGCTATTTTGAATAGTACATCATCATTGGATTTAACCATCCAATTGTAGTCAATGTGACTCCCATTTGTGATTGAGCAGTGAGCTCTAGGCGCTTGGCCTTTCTGCATGTGCAAACCCCATTTGTATACACTTACTATCTGTAGTAGTATCATCTGATTGTGGGTAAGGTTTCCCACCGTGGTTTTTCCCCTTACAGGGTTTCCACGTACAATTATTGGTGTTATGTGTTGTGGATGTTATTCTCCCTTTTGTTTCATGCATTAATCTTTATTGGTATTGCAATTAACTGACAAAATAGTCTACCGATATATATGACTGGTTTACTAGTATTAAGCATTTAGTTGGTTAAGTTGTTTTTGGTTTGAATTTATTTGGACAACTGATTCATCCCCCCGCCCTCTCAGTTGTCTCCAGGACCTAACAATTGGTATCAGAGCTTAGTCCTCTTTTTGCAGAAGTTTAACAGCTTGAGGATATCCAATGTCTTCTAACTATTTCAGGAAGGACAGTCCTAAACTTGATGGAACTAACTATGGGATATGGAAGATCGGGATGGAGACACATCTAAATTTCATTGGAAAGGATATCTGGGATGTTACAAAGAATGGCTATACTGCTCCTACTACAAGTCATCATAATCCACCAAATCTGACTAAAGATGAAGAGAATGATTGCAAGGCAAGAGAAGCACTCTTGAGCGCATTATCAGATCAGCAAATCATGGGATTATCAGATAGGTCTACTGCTAAAGCTATTTGGGATCATTTGGAAACATTGAATGAAGGAGATTCCATAGTCAAAATTGCAAAACTTGAAAGCTTTTGGGTCAGGTATGAAAATCTAAAAATGGAAAAAGATGAAAGAATTTCTGCTTTTATGGAAAGAATCAATGAAATTGTTTTCGGTATTAAATGTTGTGGAGGAACCTTAAGTGAAGATAAAATTGTTTCAAAAGTTTTAAGAGGATTGCCACTGGCATACAAAATGAAAGTTATTGCTATAAAGGAACTAAGAACAATGCCTAACACATCAGTAACTAGGGATACATTGATTGGATAACTATCAACCTTTGAAATTGAGGAATTTGGTCTTGTTGCTACTATAAAAACTGGCTTAGCTTTTAAGGCATCAATATCATCTGCACCATCATTTGACAAGTTTGATTGGAAAGCCTTTTCTACAAGAGAACTTGAAGAAAGTAGGAGAGAAAATGAAGAACTTGATGAACTTGAAGTGCTATTTGCAAGGAAAATGCCTAAAGGTCCAGTTGGAAGTAAGTATGAAGGTAAAGCACCCTTTAAATTTTTTAACTATAATAAGATTGGTCATATGGCTTCAAGATGCCCTGATAGACATGCTAGACTAAGAGAAGAAGCTAGAAGAACATATAAGCCTAACCCTGAATATCAGAGATACAAATTTAAGAAGAATAAAGACAAATCTTGTTATCTTGCTGATGAAGGAGTCACTGATGATTCTGATGAGGATCCGACAGACAATGGATGGGTTTTTGTTGCTATAAAAAAAGATCAACCGACACCTACTGTTCAACTGGTAGAGCAGGCCTTGGCAACTAAAATTGAAATTAAAGATGAATGGATCATTGATTCAGGATTCTCACATCATATGATAGGTGATAAAAGTAAGTTCATAACTTTTCAAGAGTATAATGGAGGTCTAGTAAGATTTGGAGATGATAAAGCTTGTTTGATCAAAGGAAAAGGTACAATATCTGTTGATGGTAAGCACAATAATGATAATGTTTACTATGTTGAAGGTGTAAAACATAATCTTTTGAGTGTTGTTCAATTAGTTAAAAAAGGATTTCAGTTACAATTCAAGAATGGAAAATGCAAAATTATGAATAGATCTGGTTTAGAAATTGCAACTGGTAATAAAACTAGAGGTAATATCTTTCATTTGAATAATAATGAAAAGACATGCTTGATTGCACATATTGATGAAAGTTGGCTATGGCATAAGAGACTCTGTCAATGTAAATTTTGTTTGCATTGTGAAGATCAGTATGTTGTCTGAATCAAATCTACCACATGTATATTGGAGAGAAGCAGTAAGTACATCAGTCTATACATTCAACAAAGTTCACATCAAAGGTGAAACCAGTAAGACGCCTCATGAACTATGGTTTGGTATTACTCCTACTCATAAATATTTCATAATATTTGGAAGTAAATTCTATATTAGAAGAGATGAGTATATTGGCAAATTTGATCCTATAAGTGATGAAGGAATAGTTTTTGGTTATTCATCTAAGAGCAAGGCATATAGATGTTTTAACAAAAGATTGCAAAAAATTGTTGAAAGTACAAATGTAAAAATTGATGAACAATTCAGAGGAACTTCAAGGTATATAGACTCTAAACCACAAAAAAAAATTATGACAAATGAACCTACACTGAATCCACCGATACAGAATGAAGATCCAGTTACACCAGTATCATCTGAAAATTCCATAGTAACTAAGGAACAACAACAAACAAAGACACCCCAGTATGTAAGATTGAATCATTCTGAAGATCAGATAATTAGAAACAAGTATAAAGGAGTTATGACAAGAGGAAGATAGGAAAATGAAGAGGTATGTCTTATTTCTCAAATTGAACCATCATCAATTAATGAAGCATATGAGGATAAACACTAGATTAAAGCTATGGAAGAAGAATTAGAACAAATTGAGAAAAATAACACATGGACATTAGTTCCCTGGCCTAAAGACAAAATTGTAATTGGAACTAAATGGGTATTTAGAAACAAGCTTAATGAAGATGGTAAGGTAATCAGAAATAAAGCAAGACTAGTGTGTAAGGGATATTCTCAGAAAGAAGGAATTGATTATTTTTGGCTTTTGCAGCACATAAGAACTACAAAGTATATCAAATGAATGTCAAATGTGCATTTCTGAATGGAGATCTTGAAGAAGAAGTTTACATTGAACAACCTGATGGATTTTCTCTGACAGATAACAAAGATATGGTTTGTAGGTTAAGAAAAGCTTTGTATGGATTGAAGCAAGCTCCAAGAGCTTGGTATGCTAGATTAGATAAGTATCTTTTGAAGATTGGTTATTCTAAAGGTAATGCTGACAACAATTTATACTATAAAGTAACTAATGATAAAATCTTGGTTATAGAAGTTTTTGGTTGATGATATAGTCTTTGGAGGAGAAGATGGATTGTGTAAAGACTTCTCTATTGAAATGCAGCAAGAGTTTGAAATGTCTATGATTGGAGAAGTAAAATTATTCTTAGGATTGTAGATTTCACAAACTGATAAAGGTATATTCTTGAGTCAATCCAAGTACTTAAAGGAGTTACTAAAGAAATTTGGGATGGAGAACTCTAAACCGGTAAGCACACCTATGACTACAAATGACAAATTATCACTAAGAGATGATTCTACACCTGTTAATCCAACTAGGTACAAATCTATGATAGGAGGTTTACTATATTTGACACAAACCAGACCTAATATCATGAATGTAGTATGTATTGTTTCAAGATTTCAAAGTAATCCTAGAGAAAATCATGAATCAGCAATAAAAAGGATTTTCTGGTACTTACAAGGCACTACAAATCTTGGATTATGGTATCCTATAGATGAAAACTTTGAATTATGTGCATACACAGATGCAAATTGGGCAGGAGATATAGATGACAAAAAAAGCACCATCGGAGGAGAATTTTTTCTTGGTAGCAGATTAATTTCCTGGTTAAGTAAGAAACAAAGTTGCACATCTTTATCAATAGTAGAATTAGAATATGTTGCAGCAACAACTAATTGTACACAGGTACTATGGCTTAAGCAAATGTTGAAGGACATAAAAGTAAATTGCAAGGAACCTATAGCTATCTATTGTGATAACACTGCAGCAATTGATATATCTAAGAATCTGGTACTACATTCTAAAACTAAACATGTTTTTATCAAATTGAATTTTCTAAGGGAAAATGTTGAAGCAAAAGAAATAAAACTGGTTTATGTGAATACTAAAGAGCAGATTGCAGATATTTTCACTAAACCTCTGCCTAAGGAGACTTTTGAATATCTAAGAGATCAGCTTGGGATCATACCCCCACTGGTAGAAACTTAGAAAGTTGATGACTAACATCAACTGACAAAATTAACAGAGAAATCTTTTACTCCAGCTTTGATGGGGAAGCTACTTCTCAGGGGGAGTAGTTGGTATACTGAATTAGTTGGTATTTTGTATCTGAAAATGGTTTTATCTTACTTTGGCATTTGATGTCAAAGGGGGAGAGATTGGTATGGAAAAACACAAGAAATAAATTGTTACACAAGAAAGACTCATGTCACTCTCAGGGGGAGAGATTGTTACTTTTGGGGGAAATCTAAACTTTGATTTCTAGTTATGATTCCTTTTTGGAAATTGTTGGTTTTTGGTATTTGACATTTCTATTTTGGCACTTTGATGGTTTTTCCATCTTATGTTGCCATCAATGCCAAAGGGGGAGATTGTTGGTATTTTGGTATGGTTTTGTCATTGATGTCAACACCTACTAACACTTATCAACTCTGGCACTTTGGAGAATTAGCAACATTTACTGGCAGGCAAGTGACTTATGCACAGTCACGAATATCTGGTACACCGATAGGATATAATGATCACCAACACTTAGAATAGCATGGAAAACACCTGGTTATTTTGAAGATATCCTTTGGACACTTTATTATGGAGTTTTGGTCATCAGCATATTCTTAATTACATATCTGTTGTTACCGACAAATAGGTCTAGGATAAGCACGAGTAGGCTTATGTATTCCAGATTAGCACGATATGCTTTGGAGATGATTTTATTGTTATTGTAAATGCATTAAAGCTAACATGTTGTATCGGTTATTGCATCGGACATTGTTTTTGTAAATTGATTTTATTGTAGGGTGAACTTGTTGGCATATGGACACTCCAATGAGACATTGTGTGTGATTGAAGGTTTTGTCATTGATGGCAACCTTGCAATCCTATGGCACCAGCAAGACATCATACCGGCAAAGCATTATTCAAGCAAGACAGTGCACCAGCATCAACAAGATCACTCTACACCGGCACTGGCATCGACACATAAGAAAAGATGTATACCGGCATAGAGGCCGACAGGATTTTTGATATGTAATATTTTGATTATTATTGTAAGCCGACTTAGCAAATTGTAAAATGACTCTTGTATATAAAAGAGATCATTGTAGACATTTGAGAGAGTAAGGAAGCAAACAAAAAGAAAATTATTAGGCAGACCTAATGTGCGAATTATAGGTCAAGGGTATATATAAACAACAGAGTTAGAACCGGTACTGAATCTGGCATTGGAGATGCTATTGTAAAGCAGTACAAATCATTGGATTAGTATAATCCTCATTGTAAGTCAGTGTGACTTCTCATTAAGCAGTGAGCTCTAGGCAATTGGCCTTCCTGCATGTGCAAGCCCTTATTGTAAGTAATATTCTCTTATTGGCCAATAAGTGAATATTGTGGGACACAAATCCCACCGAGGTTTTTCCCACACTGGGTTTCCTCATTAAACATCTTGTGTTATGGTGTTCTTTTCATGTGGATGTTTTTTATTCTATTTATTACATTAATTCTTGCATATTGGTATACTGCTATTTTATGTTCTGCATGTTTTAACTTGAGAAAATTTGAATGCCGATTAGATACTGATTCAGCCCCCCCTCTCAGTATTTGTGGGAACCTTAACAATTGGTATCAGAGCCTGGTCCTCTATTTTCAGAAGCCTAACAACTTGAGGAAGATCTTAACATCGGTAAAGATGGAAAATCTGATGAAGCAACTTGAAGGAGCTCTTACTGACTATGATGCAGAGAAGTTGAAAAATATCAAATTAGAAGATGATTTAAGAGCAGCTCAGGATATTATTCAGGCACTTCAAGAAAATCTTACTATTACAAGAAATAAGAGAAGAGAACTTTGTGAAAAATTGCAAAATGATAATGATGAAAAGGAATCACTTAATGATATGATAAGCAAGTTGAAACAAGAGATCATGACAACAAAAAATGAAACGCAAGCTATGACTATGAGATTTTGCAAAGAGATTGAGGACAGAAAGAAGAATGAAGAAGAATTGACCAGAAGACTAAGTGATGCAGCAAATGAGAACACAAGACTTAGCTATGAAAATGACATGTTAAAGACAGATCTGATGCATACTCAGAATGACTCAAATGAAATAATGAGACAAAAAGAAATCTTGGAAAGGGAATTGGAAACTGCAAATCAACATAAAGAAAAATTCAAGAAAAGCTCAGAAGAACTCGGTACCTTATTAAAGAATCAAAAACCCAAAGGTGACACTTCTGGAATTGGCTTTGAAGTTGGAGAAAGCTCTGGTACTGCAAATACTCAGGATCACAGCAAACCGGTAAGACCACCTACTACTTACAAATTCAATGGAAAATGCTTTAACTGTAATAAATATGGTCATAGGGCAAATGAATGTAGATCTAGGAATTATCAGAATATCAATCCACCCACCGATCAATGCTCCAAATGCAACAAAGTTGGTCATAACTCTAAAAACTATAGAATGAATGTGAGATGTTATGTTTGTGGAAGATTTGGACATCTATCTAATCAATGTAGAACAAAAACTGGCATAGGTTATGGGAAAGCTATTTAGAAAAATAATGTAACTTGTTATGCACATAATAAGATTGGGCATATTGCTAAATTTTGTAGAAGTAAAGGTACACTGGTAGAAAACAAAAGTGCTAGCTTGAAAGGTAAAGAAAAAGTTGAAGAGGTTAAGCAAGAATTCTCAAAGCAATGGATTAGAAAAGCTAATCTAAATATTGGGAATACTCCTCCACTGGTAGAACCAACAACTGCTCCACTGGTAGTTTAAAGTGATGCCTCACCGATAGGACAGAGCAGTGCTCCACCGGTAGGAAGCTCTTCATCTAATTGAAGAAAATTGTCTTGAGGGTTTGGCAATCTAATGACACATGTGCTATTATTCACTCGGTTAGAGAAAAGAAGTTGAAAATCACTTATTACTGGCAAATAAAGTTAAGTGAATACTTAACCGACATGCAATTAATGTGGTAGATAGAGAAAAAGACTTTATAAAATAAGGTTTTGGCTCCATTTCATTTCACCGTGATTTCAAACTTTCAGAGAGTGTGAAGATTTCCGAGCTAAGGAATCTCAAGCAAGAAGCAAGCAAACTCCAAGCAATCATCCATCCAAGATAGAAAAAGGTATTTTATCATGGCATCCACCTTTGCAATTAAATATATAGTGAACCCTACTGTTGTGGAAGTAATTAAAAGACCTAGGCCTGTATTTCAGTTGGTCCCCGAAATAGCAAAGAAGGATGATACCTTAGGTGCATTTTCTCAAATCCCTAAAGGTGTTGTATATGCTGAAGACCCTAGAATGTATATTCACTACAATATTGAAGAGTTAGGAGATGAAGAAATCAAAACCATGTACAAAACTGAGATATGTGATGATACCAGCAATATTAAAGCTGAACACAAAATCATTGAAACCCTAGGATTCACAGAAATCCTTAGCATTCCTGAATTTCCTAAGGATGTGATTAGGATAGTGTTAAGCAGAGTTCATGGAGAATTTTTTAGGTTAGATGCAATTCATAAGATCACCAAGCAAGTTGTAAAGGTTGTCACAGGGTTACTGGCCACCGGTTAAAGACTAGACAAAAACAAGAAAGTTTCAAATGATTTAGTCATAGACCTAACAGGTGCAACATTTGATAAAAGATCTTTAAGGGTTAATGATGTAAAGGATACAAATGTGAGATTCATAAGCATGATATTAGGTTACAAAGCCACTCATGCCAATAGACTTAACTCAGTTTCAATTTTATGCATTAAGAGTGCTTATGACATGATAACAGACAATGCAAAAATTGACATTTGTGAATGGTTAAAGGATGAACTGATAGACAACCTTGGAAAGATAAAGAAGGATAAGAAAGGAACTTTTAGATTTGGAAATCTGTTAGTATGTCTAATGCTTCATATAACAAAACAAGTTCCTGATATAGGATATAAAGAACTTGGATATGACATACCAGTAGGAAAGCAACTGATAGAACTGTTCAATACCATGGGTGAGAATAAGGAAAACAACATTCATGACTTTTTCCAAGCACTAAAGACAAAAATGAAGAAAAGGACAAGGTTATCTCAGGAAATTGTAGATAAATACAAAGAATTGTAAAGCAGAAAAATCATGGTCGAACCCTAGTTGGTCTCCCCTCTTCTAACTGCGAGGAGAGAGAAGGGAGGTTCGCTAGGATTCGATGGGTTTTCACTTAGGGGGAAGACTTTACATTCAAAAGAGGGGTTGAAACTCATAAGATTCAATCCCACACAATGTAAGATTGGATGCTAAATGAATTTCAAGGGTTTGGAAAGCAAAGCTACCCTCTTTTGTAAAGAATGTTGATTAAGGAAATTAAGCTAAGGATGCATAGAAAGTCATAAAGATTCGCTTATAAACTGAGTTTAGGTTATAGGATGAAGCTGCGGACCTGGAATTAGCAGTAGAATGTTGATACGGCACTGTCCTGCAAATTTGAGCAAAAGTTGTCAGGACGATGGCGCCCGGCGCCACGGTCCTCCGAAAAATCCGTGAAACGAAGGGGGATCTGTTCGTCTCTGCACAAGGATTCCAAATCTTCAATTTCAACGTCGTACCTGCAACCTTGTTCTAAGGATGTTTGTATCCTTATGTGCAAAGGTTTAGATGTTGTATGTTGTAGTATGTGGCATGTAATAAGTGATCTCCTCTTCAATGGTTGAATCCTTGACTTGAATGCAACACTTAACCGTGAATGGAGACTTGGAATGATCAATTGCTTGAATGCTTGAATGCTTGAATGCTTGAGTATAGTTTCCATGCTTTTCACATATGTCCTCCTCATGCCAAATGAGAGAGAAAAATGTAGTTTATATACTTGTCAATTAGGGCTGATAGACTAATTTTCCCGACCTTAGGCCGACCAGGGAAGTATATTTCCAAATTG
Source organism: Cryptomeria japonica (assembly GCF_030272615.1). Lineage (NCBI taxonomy): Eukaryota > Viridiplantae > Streptophyta > Pinopsida > Cupressales > Cupressaceae > Cryptomeria > Cryptomeria japonica. The sequence goes on from NC_081411.1 coordinate 135,358,379, forward strand.
CAATAAAAAAGACCCGATATCACTTAGGAAACCGGGCCCAAAATAGGACCCAGGGACCAGGGCGCTGGGCGCCATGGTCCTGGAGGACCAGGGCGTTGGGCACTCTGGTCCCACCTCTGGGACAGCAGGGTGCAAGGAGGTTCAGGCCAATGGTGCTTGAAAAATGCAGTTTTCAGTGTCGTGAGCAAGTTTTGGGGTCTCCATTCAGGTTGCGTGTTGCGTCGCCATCGTGAAGACCGAAATGCAGTCGAAATTGCAAGTGTCACAATTTTAGGACGCTACAAGAATATATATTCTTTGTTATCAAAAAGGATGAAATATGGATGGAAGCAATCATCCCAAGGACAATCTGGGTAACAAAAATGGGATATGAGACAAATGACCACATAGTTGAAACTTATGCCAAAGCACTTCTGGAAGCCCCCAATGAACCTAAGGAGGAAGTATTTGGTAGTGCTGAAACCATAGAAAGCCAAATATAGTCCAAGAAAAGAGTGAAGAAGGTAGAGGCATTTGTGAGAAAAGGATCCAGACAAGCAAAAGCCATTAAGGAAGATGTACTAGAGAAAATTGACATAACTAAAGATGAGTTGGCAACCCCACAACCTAAAGCTCATCTATCACTGGTAGGTACTTCTTTGAAAGGAGACATGCTAGCAACCTTTAAAAGAGTTGTTAGGCAAAGAGATTCCTCACTAGCAACCACTCCTTCACCTAGAAGGATAAGGAAAAAGCAACAAGCTGTGAGATCTCTGGTCAGAAAGGTCACACCTAAAAGGACGCTGACTCCTAAGAAAAAGAAAAAGGCAAAAACTGACTTGGCACCTCTAGATATTTTGCTAAATGAGATCACAGAGGAAGGAAAACTGAAGAACATAGGGAAAATTTATGACACCCTATCGGCTGATGAGAAAGGACAAGTTGAGGAGAGTGTAATATTACACATGGACATGTTCAAAAAGTTTTTGATGGAACTCATAAATGAAATTCCTGATGACTTATACAAAAGACTTGAGGCCAGAAGGCAAGGAGTAATTGAACTGGACAAGCAAATAAAAATAGAAAAACTACTTGTTGTATATCCGGTAAACTCCCCAAAATAAATTGATGATCTGATAGCTTAGGCTAACTGGACAGTTTTTTCCATTACACATGGGCATATTTCATTGATGGCAAGTAGAGTTACAGAAGTTTCAGAGGAAACAGAAGATGGTTGGGACATATTTTTGGTTAAAAAAGAGAAACAAGAAGAATATAGGAATCCCATGCCTATTAAGGTATATCAGAAGGATAAGGATAAAGGAAAAGGGAAAATTGGTGGACCTCCAAGCATAAAGGTTAAAGATAACCTACCTCCACCTATAAAAATTACAATCCCTGAAAACCAACTGACAGCTAAAAGGATGGATGCAGAGGATAGCAATACAAATCCTGAAGTTCTATACACTGTAAATGTCCAAAAGATCAACATAACAGTTGATAAAGACACAAGTGAAAAATTAGATATGGCTAAAGAGCCTCCAGTAACAAGAGATACAGAGTAACCGGCAGAGGATACAGGGAAAAAGATGGAATTTGAGGCACAAACAGAGAAACCGACAGAGCTAAAGGCTCCGGAACAGATGCCACCGGTAAGCAATGAAGCGGGAAAACCAGTGCTAAAGGAAATGCAGACACAAAGTGACCTGCCAGAGGTCAATACAAACATGGTCACTTCCACCGGTACTCAGTTTGTTGGGTCATCATCAAAGTCAACAAATGTGACTGAGGTATTACTTGAATCCATCAAGAAAATAACTGACTATAGTTCACAAGCTTACAAAGCAATAGATGATTCAATACCATTTTTGAAGATAATTGCTCTTGATTGTTATATAGATAATAAAGATTCTTTAGGATGGATGGATACATTATGTAAATACATTTATGGAAATATTGAGAAAATAAAGGAAGAATCTGTAAAGGACATTGTAGAAAAGGAGAAACATAAATTCTTTGAGGAAGAAATAAAGAAGTGTAACAGAGACTTTGACACACTTCTACCGGAACTATGTAGTTTGTTACAAGAGTATAAAAACATGTATAAAGACACATGCAAAACAAACTTCCCAACTGTAGATATTGACAAGAAAATAAGCAAGACACAAGAAGAGATAAACAAGCTTGCAGACAATTTTGTCAACTCACCGGATTCACTATCTGTTTTTGAAGATAAGTTAGCAAATTTTGAGGCAGAATTACTTAAATAGGAAAGAGAGAAAGAGACAATAATAAACAAGACAAAACACTTGAGATCTAAACTAAGTCCAAGATTGGACTATCTAGCATCTCTGCGGAAGAAAATCTCAAAGGCATTAGCATAGGGAAGTAAAACACTGGCAGAACAATTGTAGCATCTCACCGATACTATGAAGAGAACTAAAACAGAAATAAAAGATAGCAAAAAGTTTATGGACAATATAAACTTAATTTTGGGTGATCTTTTTCAGATAATAACTACCCAACTACAAGGTTGAGGATATGGACCGGTATAACTACTAACATCTTGACAACCTTTGTCATTGATGCCAAAGGGGGAGTAGTAGGATGAGAAAGTTCAAAGATGGGAATCATATGCTTAGGGGGAGCCCTTCATATTTTTGGTAAATTTTTTGGTCTACACATTTTGGACATTTTTTTGAAATTTCTCATGAGTGTTGCCATCAATGCCAAAGGGGGAGATTGTTGGCATATGGACACTCCAATGAGACATTATGTGTGATTGAAGGTTTTGTCATTGATGGCAACCGTGAAATCCTATGGCACCGGCAAGACATCATACCGACAAAGCATTATTCAAGCAAGACAGTGCACCGACATCAACAAGATCACTCTACACCTGCACTGACACCGGCATAGAAGAAAAGATGTATACCGGCATAGAGGCCAATAGGATTTTTGATATGTAATATTTTGATTATTATTGTAAGCCAACTTGGCAAATTGTAAAATGACTCTTGTATATAAAATAGATCATTGTAGACATTTGAGAGAGTAAGGAAGCAAACAAAAAGAAAATTATTAGGTAGACCTAATGTGCGAATTATAGGTCAAGGGTATATGTAAAGAACAGAGTTAGAACCAGTACTGAATCTAGCATTGGAGATGCTATTGTAAAGCAGTACGGATCATTGGATTAGTATAATCCTCATTGTAAGTCAGTGCGACTTCTCATTGAGCAGTGAGCTCTAGGCAATTGACCTTCCTGCATGTGCAGGCCCTTATTGTAAGTAATATTCTCTTATTGGCCAGTAAGTGAATATTGTGGGTCACAAATCCCACCAAGGTTTTTCCCAGACTGGGTTTCCTCGTTAAACATCTTGTGTTATGGTGTTCTTTTCATGTGGATGTTTTTGATTTTATTTATTACATTAATTCTTGCATACCGGTATACTGCTACTTTATGTTCTGCATGTTTTAACTTGAGAAAATTTGAATATCGGTTAGATATTGATTCACCCCCCCCTCTCAATATCTGTGGGAACCCTAACAGAACTCACAATACTGGTTCCCACTTTTTCACCAACTTTGACACTTAGATGAACATTTTGCAAAAAACCTTCACTTTCCGACACTTATAACTTTTAAACCGTTAAGAATTTGAAGATGATGTAAACTAGTGATTTGTAACATCTTTTTTGTAGATTCTAAATATAATTTTTTCAAATTTTTTTGAATAAAATTTTATTAATTTTTCCATCTCCCTCAAAAGTAGTTTTTTATAGCAAACAACATTTTTAACGAGTGATGTGCATCCCGAAACGTATAACTTTTTTTTCTATAAATGATAAAAACTTATCTCTTTAAAATTTTGGTTTGTAACATCAATACCTAGGGCATGTAGATGATTTGATAGTGATATGTTGAATATTTTTTATTTTATTAATTTTTGAAGTCCAACTAATTATAATTTAGATATAGGTGTACGTTTGAACACATAACTTGTTCTATATATATCAAAATTTAGTTTTATTTTTTTTGTTAGAAAGAAGACATCAATACCTAGTGCATAGATATTTTTTAGAATTGTGTTGAATTAGTTTACTATTTTTCCCAATGCATTGAACAAAGAAGTTCATGTTCGGTGAAAAACCTAGATTCATAAAAAATAAAATAAAAATATATTAATGAAATTAAATATATTAAAAATTATACTATTTGGAAAGCTTATAATAAGGACTAAATCCTTAAGAAAACAATACTTCTAAATGAAATCTTTTGACCCCTCAAAAGCTAATGTAAAATTGGTTTTTTATAACATTTGATAGATGCAAAGGAGACTCCATTGCAAGTATGATTTAGAAGTAGAGAGGTTTTATCCAAGAAATTTTGATCTAAGAGCCTTTGATCTAACTCTCTTCAATTAATTAATTCAAATGGGACCTCTTAAAGCTTAAATCATTATATTTTCTAAAAAATGTATGATTTCAGCAAAAATCAAGATGTACCAAAAAGTGGGAACTAGCTTTGTGAGTTTACTATCCTTTAGAGCTGACCTACTAAAATTGGTCCTAGGCTATGATAAATGTAAGATCTTATTTGTAAGATCATGTGTGGAATGCGAAAGAGGATTGTGTGAAGGTATATGAGAGATTAAGAAGAACTATACATGCAAACATCATTTAGAAGGTGAAGCAAGGTTTTTGTGAAGACAATCATAACTACACCGGTACTAAATCCAGCATAAGAAGATGCTATTTTGATCAGTACATCATCATTGTATTTAACCATCAAATTGTAGTCAGTGTGACTCCCATTTGTGATTGAGCGGTGAGCTCTAGGCACTTAGCCTTTCTGCATGTGTAGTGTTAGGCCCAATATAGAAAGCTAATGTACTGAGAGGGGAGGGGTGAATTAGCACTCCAAAACTTTTCTTTGATAATAACCTTACTGTTATGCATAAACATAATAGTGCAGTAACATAAAATAAAACTATAATCAATAGATAACAATCATACATGATTCACTCCATAACACATATATTTTGGTCACCCAGAAACTCTTGGTTAGAGAGAAAAAATGTGGCGGGGATGGCACCCACAACTTCACTACTGCAATAATAAAGAATGCTCGGTTAGAGCTACATTTAGCTATTTATGATAGCTTACCCTGTTAGGAGTATCAAGATCAGTTAGATCTACCTTACTAAAGGATTTTTACAACACTATATAAGTGTAGCACCTGGTTAAAGGATTTACAATTTATAGACTTGGTTAGAGTCTTTTACCCTATTAAAGGTTTTTCTTACAACTTCAAAATATTACAATATAATCATTACAAATATCTACAACTTTACATCTGAAATGCTAAAGCAGATTCTATATGCTCTGAATAAGATTACCTAGCTTGTAGCATACCTCGATAATCCATAATGTAACTCGGTAAACCCTTCTGTTTACTCTATTCTTCGACTGTTCCCTGATAACCTTCCCGGTGACCTCTCTATGTCTCTATAATAGTCCTCCTTCATGCATACACAGTTATCTCACATTTCTTGTTGCATGTCACATATGTCTAATCCTAGAATCATGTTGTATAAATAGATCTCTTACAGCGGTGATCTGATTCATTGCTTCGATCTTACAAAAAGATTCTTTGAATGAATAACTAAACAAAATATCTCATTGGTTAGATTGACCTTGTAATCATACACAATCTCCTAATGCAATTCCCAATGCAAAAATGGTTAGATGTGCCTCGATGTTGTAACATGTTTTCATGTGTATGTCCAGGTTCAATGTATCTGGTAAAACATTTCACTCAGTGAATATCAACTCAGTGAGTTAACTTTACCATTTGGTAGCCATGAAACTTTACTCGATAAACGGCTCGGTGAATACTGTGTTCTATGACTGCTTTCTTGTGTAACCAACTAGACTATTCATACTGACTTCTCTGTGTGTATTGACTACATGATTCGATAATACTAACCGACTAGAATATATAGTATGACTTTGGATATGAAACTAATGGCAATTTGATAAGTAGTAACAATCTCCCCTTTTGACATTAGTTGAGATGTTTGAAAAAAACTACTTACAAATTCATAACTCAAAAAACTATATACTTGACAAAATGACTATACTTGACAATATGTACAATAGTCAATAGTATATGGAGATATACTCCCCTTATCATTATTCTGTACATAACTCTGAATTTTGCATGTTCGGTTTTGTTCTGTACTTGTGTGCTCTGAATGCTTTGTATATTCTGCTTGGTATACTCCCCTTGTATACAATACTCAAAATTGTGTTATCAAAACTGTATTACTCTCCAAGTGTAGAATTACTCCCCCTTTGCTGGGCTTTCCTCTATGTAGAAACATAATATTACTCCCCCTTTTTGACAAACATTAAAAAATTAATTTCCATCTGGAGGTGGTAATTGATTAAAAATAGTCTTATACTTGGTCTGGGCATTGGTGAGAGCGACTAAGAGTGAGTCCTTAAGACTTTCCATTAATGAATTATGTGCTTGAATATCAGATAATAGTGATATCAAGCCATCAAGAGTGCTTCCTTGTTGTGTAGTTGATAAGCTTGTAGCTCGATTGAGCTGCTCCTGTACTGATGAGAGATGAGGAAGGAACAATGTTTGAAGGGTCATTATATCCATCCTAATTTTATGCTCTTCATTCCTCAGTTCTAACTGTTGAGCCATGAGCTGTTGTAGCTTTTTGTAAAAATTCTGAACTAAATTAGGCTCAGTGGTCAACTTAGATGAGAGATCAGTGAGCTCTTTCTCAATTGCATTAGTTTTATTTTTGATGTCTTTAATAAATAAAGAAAATGTACACAATTTCTGGAATAAATAAAGAATGTGCTTGAGTTGAGGGGACAACTCAGCAATGAATTTGACAAGTTTTACCTTGCCAACAGCAATTGATTTTTGTACTTCCTCTAAGATTTTTTCTATGAGCTCTTTATCCTTGAGCTTGCTTAGGTACTCAGATGCATCAACTCCAGATGTTTCAATCTGATTAAGGAGTTCATCCAACTGAATATGGATGGCTGCATCGGTTGACACTATTGCTGATGGTAGCATTTCTATGAGTAGTGTCCTAACCTTCTGAAGTACTTTATTCTTTTTCTATATGGCCAGTTGCTTCTCCTATTCGGCCTTTGCTTTGCATAGTTCACTGAATTTAGTGAGTGCTTGCCCTTTCAATTTGGAAATGTCGACATTGGGCAACATGATTGATTTAGATAAGTCAAATTTAAAACCATGCTTTCTCACCTTCTTCTCTTTTCCTTTGATCTATGGCACTAAGACAAGTGCTTGTGAGGCTTGCTAACCCTCGGTAGGTTGCTCGATAGATGTAACACTTTGGTCTATTCCTATAATAGTTGTAGTGTCTTTGGGTGGCTCGGTGCTAGGGGTCTCAGTTGTAATATTTGCAATGCTTGTCTGTGCTTGAGACGTCTGATCTTTGGTTGTGTCTACTGCAACTTGAGATTTGTTACTTGTATCTTCTGCAGCTTCAGATTTTTTACCTTTGGTAACATGCTTGGTGTCCTTGGGAGCTTCGGTTGAGACTGGTGGCTTCATTAGTGGATAAGGCTGAACTTTTTCTAAGATAGAATCACTAGAGACAAGTTTTGCATAAGTTGTGCCTTCAATCATTTCCTGCTCCGGTGTTGCTTCATCCATTACATCTTCATAAATCTGTATAGTGTCAACCGGGTCTGGACCTTGCTCGGTGACATCTGAATCTTGCTCAGTGACATCAACAATTTCAATTTGAGATTGTTTACTAACATCCTTTTGTTTAAAGATCTCCTGCCACTTGGCTTTAGTCTCATTTTCTACATCAATATATAGCCCATTCATTAATTTTAAGGCTCTCTGTTTCACAAGAAATTTTGAATTGTATGTGATCAGATGCTCCTTGATTTCAGCTACAGACATGTCAGGAAATAAATGGACTAGACTTCTTTCTCTTATTTGTCTCTCTGAATCCATTGCATATTTCCATCTGTCATCAATATGTGAGTAGAGTTCACTTGGAAGTGACTTTGCTAGTTCTAATGGTGCTAACCAAAACTTCAGAAGTGTACATATGACAACTTCTTCAATCTGTCATTTCTCATCATTATTCCTAGTCTCATACTTAACATATCTGAATCCTGCAAATCCACCATATTCTTTGAGATTGGCACAAAAGTTTTCAACACTGTGAATGTTTACCTTTTTTCTTTTCACAATCTGGAATTTGTTTGCATCATCAGACTCTGTATCACTCGACTCTTTTGCCAAAATGAGTCTCCGAGTAGATTTCTTGTAAGTCTTAGTTACCTTAGGAGTGACAACAATCTTTTGTTTCTTGCTCGGTGATGCAACTGATGCTCTGGTGTTGGGTCTCTTTGTTGATGGAGTTGATAGGGCCTTTGTGATGTCTTGTTTCTTTCTTTTTATAACTTTTCCCTTTGGCAACTCTATGCTCAATGTTATTGCAGCCTCTTGTGCTTTTGATTCTTCCTCGGTAATGGCAAGATTGCCTTTGATAGGTGTAGAGGAGGATTCTTCTCCAAATTTCTCAAATAAAGCCTTTATCATCTTTGTAGCTTTTCTTGTATCCTTAGGAACTACAATGCTTATTTTTACTTTCTCCTTCACCTCTTCATAGGTTCCATACCTTAGTTCAGTTGCATGCCTTGGCAATGATAGATAGGCATAAATTTGTTGCTATGTGATATCATAATCTATCTCATAACCCATTGGTTGCAATGACGGAGTCCTCGGTTCAATAGTATTTACATAGCAATAATCAGTGTCGACTTCAAAACATATATTGTCCTTGTATTTTTCGACCAGCTGTGGTGATCCTGTACCTGTTGTGCATTTTCTCTTGGAATTTGTTGAAGTAGTCATCCATGATATCATTAAAGTTATCTCCTAACTTCTTGATGTAATCATTGATCTGATGGGTGATAGGTCGGTGTAGCTCCCATACTACTTTACTGACTGAGGGAAAGAACTTCTCAAAATAGAAAAACATACATACAAGTAGTGAACCGAACTTTAGTGTGTTTGCTGAGTTGTTCTTCTTTAGCTTCCTTATTGTGTTCAGGTTCTCAAACAAGTTCTTTAGTAGCACTTCACATAAGTCTACTTTCATTCCCTTCTTCACTATTTTGTAGGCCAGGTCCACTGCAGCACATGGTACACTATTTTCCCTTGCAGATTGGAAGAAACAATAACCAATAACTCTGATTACAAATTTTAGTTAAGCATCAGTGACATTATTTAATTCAGTCCTCGGTAATCAAATTCTACTCTGGTTAGACTAATTAGCTCCTTTTGTGATATCATTTTCTGAGCATGAGCATGATCGTAGATGGGATATCCGGTGATCAGGTGAATGACTTCCTTCATGATCTTGAATGGTTGCTCTTGTAGCCACATGAAATCATCATGTACTCTGCTCAATAAAAACTTAACCCACTAGGGTTTGAACACACGAGGATAGACTAGGGCTTTAGTTAATCCCTTGATTTTGATATGCTCAAATTTTCTATCCAGTTTGCCATCAGTGCACAGTTCATCATATGAGTCACTAATCTCTACATGACCGAGTTCCTCAACATGGCATTTGGTAAAGAATTTGATATCTTCTACCAACAAGACTCGATCCGGGATGAGTGAAAATGAAGTTTTATCATCCGGTTCTGAGGCAACTTTAGGAGTTAGGGAATATTTCAGCAAGGGCTTCTCCACATTTTGGACAACTACAGGGTCTTGGATCTTGGGTGCCATGGTAGATCTCGAGTAAGATTCGACAATTTATCCTTAGGGTTTATAAGTGACTAACTCTTCACACTCGGTAGACACTAGCAATTTGACTAGATTAGAAACCAGCTAAACACTGTGAATAGATTGATGTAAATACCTTGAAATTCACTCTGAATGAAGTTTGATTGCTTTGATTCGCTCTGCTCTGCTTCTCAAAAACTTGGGTGAATGATAATGACCGTGAAAACACCTTTAAGTACTCAAAAATACCTTATTGGGCTTTGTGCAAGTTAGGTCAAGATATTAAATGCACTCAGTTCACCTTTTACCGATTTACTCCATTTTCTATTTTCACCGAGTACCCAAATTTGCTTCATTAACTGACTTGGCAAGTTTCCTGTATACACCGACTTGACAGGTTTCCTGTATAGTATATAAACTAACTAATTGCATCTTTAACTATGTAGATTTTGAATTTTGTACATAATAGCATAGGAACTGTTTATGATTTAACTTTTAAAGAATGCAGTCCCTTCATACCTTTTCTTGACTAGTTTGAAATAGGTGCACCTAACTCGGTAGATAAGGTGCTTTCTTCATCAAACATAATTTCTTTCTTTTTCCAAATCATCTTGAATTTTTCTTTTATCTCTTCAGTGTCTCTTCTTGGTTGATCTCTGCAATCTCCAGCTAAATGTCCAGCTTTGTGACAATGAAAACATGCCATACCGGGATTTCTCCATGATCTCCAGTTGTTCATTCAAAACCTTATAAAATAGTTGGCACTTATATGTCCATATCTTCCACAACATTTGCACCATATCCTTGTATTGTAATCCCATGGTACTGCTGCATATTGTTGGTAAGGATCTGTGTGAGTTTGGTAACCTCCAGTGTTTGCTCGGTGTGGATACTTCAAGTAGTTCTTTTGCTTAAACCAACATTTCTCGATACTATGTCCATATCTATTGCAGTTTTTACAAAACCCTTTGAATTTTGCCTTTTGATAGTTGTTAACAGACTTTGTCCTATATTGATTAGGTGTGTGACCATATTTATTGCAATTATACCAATATCCATTGGACTTAGAGATATTCGATTCCTTACCTTTTCTAATCTGGCATATGTTGGCAGTATGACCTTGATTTCCACAATAGTAGCAAATAGGCTTCTTCCTTTTGATGTTATTCCTTTTTTTAGCTTGATTTGATGATTCTCCTCTCTCGGTAGTATGAATTCCTCTCTCGGTAGAGTCTTTTCCTTTGTAACCGAGTCCTCCATCTTTGTAGAGTCTTCTTGTATTCAGTTGCTCATCCAACATCTTTGATGCTTCATAACTTTTCTCCAATGATTCTTTGGATTTCTTCTATGTTTCAAGTTCACCAGTCAACCTTGATACTTCAAGTTTCAATGATTGATTTTCATCATTCTTTAGAATTGCTTCATGATGTGCATAACCTAGTTGATCTGTCATATTTTGTTGAATACCAGTTAACCTTATGATTTCATTCTCCTTATCAGATACAAGAGCTTCAAGTTGTTTCTCTCTTTCTAGATCTCTTCCTTTATCCTCAGCTATCCTTAATGCATCTAGATTTTTAGTCACTTGTGTATTGAAATGTTCATGTTCTCTTTTCATTGCTTTTAGTTGATTAGCCAATGCTTTGTTCTTTTCTTTCAATATTCCAATCATTTCTTCAGTCTCTTAAGATATACTGTTCTCAGATGATGTCTCAATTTGTTCCACTAGCTCTTGAGAATCCTACAAGTCATCAGATAATCTTCTCCTTACTTTCAAATATTTTTGCATTTGCCTTTGCATGTCTGCAATCACTTGATTTGCATTATCCAGCTCTTCTTGAAGATGCATAATCCTCCGAGATTGTTTGTAGCCTTCCATTGCTAAGATCTTTCTCTTTAGGTACTTAAAACCTTTTCCAAGATTCAAGCTTTGATACCAATTGTTAGGCCCAATATAGAAAGATAATGTACTGAGAGGGGAGGGGTGAATCAGTACTCCAAAACTTTTCTTTGATAATAACCTTACTGTTATGCATAAATAGAATAGTGCAGTAACATAAAATATAACTATAATCAATAGATAACAATCATACATGATTCACTCCATAACACATATATTTTGGTCACGCAGAAACTCTTGGTTAGAGAGAAAAACTGTGGTGGGGATGGCACCCACAACTTCACTACTGCAATAATAAAGAATGCTCGGTTAGAGCTACATTTAGCTATTTCTTATAGCTTGCCCTGTTAGGAGTATCAAGATCAGTTAGATCTAC